>NC_053431.1:47231992-47322222 GCF_007990345.1 Gossypium hirsutum | reverse complement strand
ATATTGCTTTTTTTTATTTAATTCATCTTTTAATTTTAGTGATTTCAATTTAGTCCCTTCCTTTTTCTAATTTTCCATAGACTTAAACACATCCTCAAATATAGACAACGATATCAAATCCTGCATTGTGGGAGAATGTTGGAATGCATCCGAAAGTTGTAGAGTCAGGGTGTCCTTTTTGAAGAAATCACAAATATAGGAAATTTGAAAGTATGAAGGCCCTCGCACTACTACTACGACACAGTTGACTAAAGATCACTGTTACATCTCAAATTTTAGCTTGAAAGAATGTGAAATTAAGTCAAATATGATAAATACTCAATGGTTAAAACAAAATACGAAAAAAGGTAATTAGATCAGGTCCAAGTTTGAATCCCTTCCTTGTAAATAACTTAATTTTGCTTAAATTTTCCTTTCCCCCTTTTTTTGGCCCATACTTTTAAATTGTATAATATCTTTTATTTTTTCACTTTAGTCATTTTTTTCCCCTCTTTTCTCTTCTTATTTTTCTCTTCATTTTCCTCTTTTCTAGTTGCCGTGCCAAACCCATGCTCTACTACGATATTTTTTCTTCAATGGTGAATTTTTGCATCATTATCCTCCTCTCCTTGTGGACATTTTATCATAATTTTTCCAACCTTAGATCTAATATTTTTAACAGTCAAAATCAGCATCCATTGCTGCCATAGAGACCTCCATTGCCGCTCCTTTCTTCTTGCCAAAGTAAGTGTATTTTTCTTTCATTTTCTTAACAAACTTCTCAAAAAAAGACCCACTTTTCTAGATCTAGAATTTTAAAGGGTTTTAAGGATTTAAATAATTAATTTCTATCTTTTAAACTCGTATTCAATAAGCCTCAAAATAGCCTCAATTTTGGCCGCCAATGGTGGTGGTGTGTCGATCCTAAACCCTTCAATAGGGTTCGTTATTTTTATTATTTTTATCTCTTATTTCTCGAAAATTTCATCTACTTAAACCCTTCCTAATCATCCTTTGACCATGTGTATTTAGGGAAACTCGTTTGATCGCTCGTCAACTCAGATTTCACAATCGGAAGATAAGTGCTGTTGATTGAATGGTTAATGCGTAGTTCGATTTGTTTCTAGGGAACATGTTAAATATGAAACAAGGTTTTAAATGGTTGTTTAGATACTGAATATTTAGTAGTTTTCGATGTTAGGCACTGATTAAATGTCTGGATCAAAGTGAAGGTTAGATGTTCGTACACATTTTGCATCAAATTAGTGTAAGTAGCATAGTCAATTTGAATCTGAATTTTTTATGGTAATGCTAATTTGATTGACCTTAAAAGTGTCTTATGAGGCTATTTTAACAACACCTAACTCGATAAAATTTTTATTTTAATTTAGATTCGATTTAAGGTCTTAAGGAGAAAATTATGTAATTATTTTCTGAAATAGAACCATGGAAATCTTGGTTGGAAATTTTATATTAATTACCTATCTCATTATATATATTTTATAATTGTTTATAATATTTTATTATGTAATTTATAATTGTGATATTATATGAGATGATCAATAGTTGATCGTTTAAAAATAATAAGTGTGGTAATCTGAAAAAACATGTGTTGTATGGTTCATTCACTTCTTTAGGTTATTCGATAACTGTGAGAAGTGTGGTAATGAGAAGGTGCATGTCTAGGATTGGCTCTGGATAGGTAAGGCTTGGTTTATGAGAGGTCAAATTCCACTCACCTCCTTTCCTAGGACCCTAGCTGGTGCACGGTTCATATTCACTTCTTGGTTTTTCCCATAAAATAAAAACTGTGGAGAGTCAAAATTATTTTTTTATGATTGATTGATTCCTGTGAATGAATGTGAATATTATAAAATTGTCATAGCATGCCATGCATATATTGGAAGCATGTCATTTGTATTAGGTAAAATACCACTAGACTATTATATGATCATTCTTGAAATTTAGGAAAAAACCTTGCATACTTTTAAAATATTGAGTGAGAGAAGGTCTTTGAACAAGATCTATGGCTTCATTAATGGTCCCTAAGTGATAGCATGATAAAGTTTCGAGTCGTTTCCTACCCTAGTTGCACCCTAAGGTAAACTTTTTCATGTGGTTCACTAGATGGAATTTCCTTTTAAACAACTAGTCATGTGTGACTTTAGAGAGATTGCCTCAAGATGTGTACAGCCCATTTCAGTGATATCAGAACAGTTGTCTCAGACCAAATCCAAGCGAAAAATAAAATTTATTTTTATTTTATTATATGATCCATATTATACTAGAAATGTCGTGTGAAAATTTTGAAAAGAAATTTTACCGATTATGTGCTTAATTACGAAAAGGCCCAAATCGCATAAAATGCAAAAGTTAGATTCTAGTAGCTAGAAGGATCAAATAACTATGGAATTCAAACTTAAGGTCCTTATATGGTAATTAGACCATTAATAAAAAGTATATAGATATTTTTGGATGATTCATCCATGGAAATTAGAAAAAGGCTAGGGACTAAATTGGAAACTGAAAATTAATTAATTAAAAGATGAAAAGAAAATAAAAATCACATTTTCTCATCTTCTTCCCCAAAATAAACATGGAAACCCTAGGAGAGAGAGAGAAGAGACTTCCATGACCAAATTGGGTAAGTTTCCTTGTCCTGCTTTTAGTAATTTTGATATTTTTGGAATCAGGATAACTTAATCTCTCCATTTGAGGGATTAATATGAAAAGTTGTCAAAGTATGAAAATGGGTCATGGATGTATATGCTGGAAATTAGAAATTTATGGTAGAAAATGAAAGATTATTGATAGATAAACAACTTTTACAAAGTGATTTTGATGAGAACATGATTTAGGGACTAAAATGACAAGTTGTAAAATTGATGAAACATTATGAAATTTTATGAATACATGTGCTATAAAATTTGTAATGGGGCTTTGGTTAGGCTTGGAATATGGAGAAATTTGCACAATTTCATTTTCCAACCGAGGGACGAAAATGGAATTTATGGAAAACTAAGGGGCAAAATAGTTGTAACACCCCCGCCCATGTCCGTCGCCGGATTAGGGTTAAGAGGCATTACTGAACAATTTATAGTTCATATAAACATGCACTATATATATATATTACAAATCAGAATTTTAATTGCATCATAGCCTACAATTTAATCAAATATTAAGTCTAAATTAATTATGTCATTCACAATACAGTTCAAATAACTAACTAAAACTTACCAATAATATACCATTAGGAACTGAAACTTTCTTATTCATATTTATTGATTTCGGTTAACAACAAACTACATAATCAAACCTATTCTTTTTTTTTCTTCACTCATTAATCATATGCCAAATACATCTCATTTAAATGACATATATTTTAATTTGCTAAAGCGTTAGGTGATATAACATAATACACTTTCATTATTATTTAATAACCGATTCATATGATCAATACCAATATATATATTCAATAGATTTTGTACCAGCATATATCTTTACCACATTATGACCCAAGGCATATTAATATATTCAAGAACCAAATTACCAGTCAAGTAACTACCTTATTTTATTTTTAGCATATGACCAAATATATTTAATAACTAAATTTAATTATTCAAGTTCAACTTCACATAAATATCTAAACTTAGATTGAACCACATTCAAATTATCCAGTTATTCCATATATATATTTATATATATACTTATAAAAGACAATACATTCATACCATTTGCAAGGTCATTAATCAACTTTCAATACTCAAACACATATTATAATTGCCTCTCATCCATAGCACATAGCATAAAAATCAAAATGAGTTCAGCCCATAATTTAATCAAAATCAAACTCAAGCATAATAATTAAGCCATTTTCAATGCATGAAACAACTACCACAAACACCATCTATTCATAATACTTATTACTTTAACTAAAATGAATTTAACCTACAATCAAGCATAATCGAATTATCAAAACAAGCTTACTAAACATTATTATCGGGCCACATATGACCAAGCCTAAGCATAATTAACTAATTCACATATGCATTATCTTAATATAAACACATCCAAACTAATTTAACATACTTATGATCAATTCTACCATACCACATACAAGGTCATGAACCAAAATTAATATACAATCACATAGCACAATTTATAATTATCCATAGCATACGACATTTTAACCAAAATAGACTTAAACCATAACTAAATCAAAACCAAAACCAAGCAAGGTAATTAAGCCATTTTTGCATGGCTAATATACAAACATTTTCAAAATAACTAACCCTGAAGCCAGTCTATACATGCCATAATTTAAGTTTAGCTTATAAGGTACCAAAATAGTAGATAGTGTGATGAACTTGGCTGATAGTCCTCGAGCTTGTAGCTTAACTCCAAAATCTATAAAATAAAGTAAACATAACACACAGAGTAAGCTATCAAAGCTTAGTAAGTCATAACCAAAAGAGTAACCTAATAATATCATCAATTTAATTAATTAAATCAAAGTATTTTACCAATATAAATATAGATCCAATCATATAAATTTCATATGATACAATTAAATATTCATTCATAAAAGTCACTTTGATCGAATGCTCACTTAGCCAAGTGAACTTATTATCATTAAAAGTCCAAAGCTAAAAGACCATTATTAACCTAGTTTACATACATATAAATGCACAAGCTCATATATTACAAAATAATTTCATACACATATATTAGACTTGTAACCGAATACATATAATCATACATACTATTAATTTAAACTCATTCCATTATTACTCACATGGCCAAATATACTTATCTATCCCACATATAATTTTCAATTGCATTACACATAGTTTGTAGTAAGTACCAAATTATTCACTTACCATATTTTAAGTAACCAACAGACCAATTCGTACCTGGCCATCTGACCTGTTTTACATGTTCGAACATAACTTATCTTTGCCCGATAAACCATTCGGAATTGGATAGGAAACTTGAATAATCACACAAATCGTACAATGCCAACTTCCTAGATGTGGTCTTACATGTAGTCACATATCGATGCCGCTGTCCCAGACAGGGTCTTACTCGTAAACACATATTGGAATCACATATCGATGCCATGGTCTTACTCGCACACATATATCGGAATCCTGTGTCATGACATATGTATCCTAACTATTCTTAAGGTTCATATGGGGCTCTCGAACGACGTAACTCAGTCAAAACGAATTCTAAAATGTAGTAATCAAGCTTTTTCATATTTAGTCATAACCAATATAAATTCTAAAATTTCATAACAGCATATAAATTTAACATTTAACTACCATTAAACACATCTATTTTTTTATAAACTTACCTCGAACAATGTAAAATGGAACGGAACAGCTATTCGACAACTTTCGTTTTTCCCCGATCCAAATCTGATTTCTTTGGTTCTTGATCTTGAATCAAGCTTGGAAGGTTGCCGAACCTTTGAAACCTTATTCTTTTCTTTCTTATTTAACTATTCGGTCATGGAAGAAAAAATATAAACTATGGCTTGTTTATTTATATTTTATTATATACATATTATTATATATTCTACCATTATAACCTTAAGAAATTTAATTAGAAAACATATATAACATGCCCATTACTGTCCACCTATAAAACCAATGGTTTATTTACACTATAAATGCCTCCACTAATAAAGACAACAATAAATTAGCACTTTCACATTTAACCACCAACTTTTCCCTTTATGCGATTAAGTCCTTTTATTTAATCGGACACGCAAACGATAAAATTAAATCACAAAAATTTCACAAATATTAATTCACACATAATAAACATAGAAAATAATTTTTAAATATATTTTGACTGAAATTCATTGTCCCGAAACCACCATTCCGATTAGGGTCTAAATCGGGTTGTTACAACTTTCCCCCTTAGGGATTTTCGTCCTCGAAAATTTTACCAGTGAATCGGTTTGGATAACGTTCCCTCATTGCAACTTCTAGCTCCCACGTTGCTTCCTCAACTCCATGTTTATGCCACAGTACTTTAACCAACAGAATTTTCTTATTCCGTAACTCTTTAATTTCACGAGCCAGGATGCGAATCGGTTATTTTTCGTACGTCATATCGGGCTTAATCTCAATCTCAGACGAACTAATCACATGTGAAGGATCAGATCGATATCTACGAAGCACCGAAACATGGAATACATTTGGATCTTTTATAGCTCGGTTGGTAACAACAATCTATAAGTAACTGGTTCGATGCATTCTATTACCTCATACAGCCCAATAAACCTCGGGCTCAATTTTCCTTTGCGACCAAATCTGAGTATCTTTTTCCATGGTGATACATTCAAAAAGACTTTATCTCTGATCTGAAACTCTATAACTTTACGTTTTAAGTCCACATACGATTTCCGACGGTCTGATGCTGCTTTTAGACTTTCACGAATCACTTTCACCTTCTGTTCAGTTTCTCTGATCAAGTTAACCTCGTGTATCTTATTTTCACTGAGCTCAGTCCAACACAATGGTATCATTCTGATACCCGATTGAGAGTTGTTATTATACGCAAATTCAATCAGAGGTAGGTATCATTCTTACGTACCTTCAAACTCGAGAATGCAACATCTCAACATATCCTCAAGTGTAATAGTCTGGTTTTGACCCTGGTTAGAATAGTGGTTTCAGGACCACATATTCGAGTTGGAAAAATATTTAATATTATTTTTCGTGTCTTTTATAAGTGAATTGACATGTGTGAAAGTCTTGTGTGAAAATTTAACTGTTTGTGTGCTTAATTTGCAAAAAGGACCAAATTGCGTAAAATGTAAAAGTTGTGTGCTAGATGTTAAAGTGTCTATTTGAGTTGGCTTTCTAAAGTAAGGGTCCTTATGTTGTTCTTTGTCCATTGGGAATGTTAATGGACTAAAACAACCATTCATTAAAAGGTTTTATAATTGTTTATAAAAGGGCAAAATGGCAAAATATTTATTAAGTAATTAAAGTAAAACAAAATCATGAAATTAGCCTTTTGTTTATGCTATTCCACCAAAAATACAAAGAAAAAGAAAAGAGAAAGCTCACTTAGGGTTTGACACTTCGAATTGGTGAATTAGGTATATGTTTTGCTCGGTTTTTGATAATTTCTATGTTTTTGTAATCGTTGCTTCGTATACTATCGAACCCATTCTTCAATTTATGATTTTGGTGATGATTTTGAAATGTGCCATTGATGAAAATGTGAGCTTTGTGATGTTAGTTGATAAATTATGGAAGCTTGATGTTGGGTTTAAATGCTTTGTTTTTGGATTTTTTATGAAATTGAGTAAATTGGGCTAAATTGTGAAAATATTATTTTGAGGGACTAAAATGTGAAATAAATGAAATGTGTAGACTAGTATGAGTACTAGGACAATTCGGCTAAGCTTGTGTATATGCAAATTATGTGTATTTTGTGATTTTTTGAAATAGGGACTAAAGTGTCGAATGTGAAAATGTAAGGGCTAGCTTGCAAAATGCCCTAATTGTGTACATATGGATTGTTTTGAATTATTTGGTGATAAAAGGCTTAATTTTGAATACATTTAGATTAAGAAAAGAGGAATTCAGACTTAGACCGAGGGAAATCGAAGATTGTAGAACAATTAGTCCAAGTCGACAAATTCTGAGTACGAGGTAAGTTCGTACTTAAAATATGCTGTTAAGTAAGTTTTGATGCCTTTATTATACATGGGTTGTATATAATTGAATTGGATGATATAATGATGTATTGAAAGCATTGGCACTAAGTGTGCGATTTAAACTAGCTTTGGTTATTAAATACACTATGTGTACGATACCGATTTAGTTTCGGCTAGTTGAGATGGCACTATGTGTGCGGAATCATTTTAGCTTTGGCTAACCTTTACAGCACTAAGTGTGTGGATGTTAAAGTATGAATAATTTACGCAAAGTCTTGAAATACTCAAACAAGGGGTGAGAATTAAAGTGAGTAAGTATGGGAAGAACCAGGTACGTATGATACATTAGTGGTAGATGATATTATCCAGGTGAAGTTCATTGAATTGTTTTGAACATATGGATTGGGTTGGTATAGATTAGATAGATGATTGAGAATTTGTAAATATTTATGTGTTGATGTTTTAGGTTTTATATACTATTGATGAATATAGTACGACCTTACTAAGCTTTTGGAAGCTTACTTTGTGTGTGTTTGCATTGTTTTATAGATATCGAAGCTACTACAAGCTTGGGGACCATCAAGGATCATCACCATATTGTCGAACTCATTTTGGTACCTTGAAAGTGTAATTATTTTTAAGTATGGCATGTATAGGCTAGAATGTCTATTTATTTAAACTTTGATATGCATATATGTTATGCCATGAGAGTTGGCTAGCAAATGGTATGTTTGTGCTTAGTTTTGGTAAATGAATTTTGATGTCAGATTGTGTATTCTTGTAATGGTTATATGGCCTTGTATGTGGTGGTCATTTTGAAATATGCCAAGTTGAGGAAATGGTAAGTTTAAGCATGAGTTAAAAGGTGTCTTAAGTGAGTTATGAAATAGGCAATTTTGGCATGTTGTTGTAATAAGATTTTTAATAAGTTTTGGTATAGATTTGAATAGGTTACTGAATGATGATAACTTAGTTATAATGAAACATGTTTTGAACATGGAATTGGTTAAAAATTTTGGTATAAATTTTGTTTAATATTGCTTGTAGGAATGACTTAAAAAGATGTGGCAAGTTGGCTTAAACCAAGCCTACATTGTGCACAGTTAGAGAACGCGAACGTGCCTTATGGCCATGTATGCAAAGTAGTAACCTCTTAAGATCGCACGGTTAAGACACATGGGCGTGTCATATGGCCATCTGCTTAAGTCCATAACCAGCTAAGTATCACACTGCCGTGTCTGTTGGCCATATGTAAAAGTCAGTATATATACTCTGTTATGGCACGACTGGATCACATGGGCGTGTCTGGTGCCCGTGTAAGGTACACGGCCTGGTCACACGAGCGTGTGACCTCAACAGAATTGGAAAATTTTTTCTAAGTTCTGAAAATTCTGAATGTGTTTGGTTTAGTCTCAACCTCTTCTAAAAGTATGTCTTAGGTCTTGGAGACCTCCATCAGAGATGAATTGTTGTTTTGCTTATGCATTAATATTATATGACATATGTGTTTCTGTATTAATCTGTAAGGTTCTGTCTGTATGGTAAGGCCCTTTACCTATTCCAGTGACGGTTACAGGATAGGGGTGTTACATTTTATTGGTATCAGAGCTATGATTTAGTTTGTTCTAGGACTATCATAGCATATCTGAGTCTAACTATACATGCCATATTTATGAACTGCGATAGTGTGATGAATCCTGACTTTGAAATATGCTTTTATATAGCAAATGGATCCCGATAGAGCTGTAGCTGACGATGTTGAAAGTAATGCGCCTGCTCCTACGCAAGGGACGGTGCAAGCTAATTCTCGACCGGCTACGAGTAGCCGTGATGGTGAGGCTAAACAAGCCTTCTATCAGATGATGAATGACTGGTTCACCCAATATATTAGAACCAATCCGGAAATACAACAACCTCCACCCCCGGTTAATCCTCCTCAAACTCCTGTTACTGCCACCAGTGAATCCGATACAGTTGAGTAGACCACCAGTTGATAAGATTAGAAAAAATAGGACTGAAGAGTTCAGAGCTACAACAAGTGATGATGCCAAAAAAACTGAGTTCTGGTTAGAGAATACAATAAGAGTATTTGATGAGTTGTCTTTGAATCCTGATGAATGCATAAAATGTGCTATTTCCCTCTTGAGAGATATGGCATATCATTGGTGGAAAACTTTGACGTCTGTGGTTTCGAGTGAACGAGTTACATGGGATTTCTTTCAAACTGAATTTTGGAAGAAATATATCAGTGAGAGATTCATTGATCAGAAACGCAAAAAGTTTCTCGAGCTTAAACAAGGCCATATGTCTGTCACAGAATACGAGCAGGAATTTGTAAGGTTGAGTCAGTATGCCAGTGAATGTGTATCTTTGGAATCAATAATATGCAAGAGATTTGAAGGCAGCTTGAACGAAAATATTCGTTTGCTAGTTGGGATCCTGGAAATCAAAGAATTCGTGGTGCTTGTTGAACGAGCATGTAAAGCTGAAGATCTTAGGAAAGAGAAAAGAAAGGTTGATTTTGAAGCTAGAGGGGTACGAAATAGATCATCGGGTAAATCATTTCAATCTGAATCCAAGAATTTTAGAGATGATAACAGTCGTTTAAAAAATAGTGTTGGACATTCGAATAGAGATCGTGCTAGATCGAAATCAAATTTCTAATCTCCAGCCACGTCTGTTACTAGTGTTGATAATGCAAAGAATGAAAAGCCTGAATGTGATCAATGTGGAAGATGACACTTTGGTGAATGCTGGGGAAAAAGTAATAACTGAGCTTGTTATAGTTTTGGTTCAAGAAATCATTTTATAAAAGATTGTCCAAATTTAGCTGAAAAAGATAATGTTCAGAATCCAAGGTAGAGTGGTAATGTTTATCGAGGTAGACCTTTCAGAAATTTGGGAAATGTAAGCGGTAGTCAGAGAGGAATGAATGACACAGTTGTGAGATCTGAGGCTCCTACACCTTCCAGAGCCTATGTTATTCGAGCTCACGAGGAAGCTTCATCACCAGATGTGATTACAGGTACATTTACTCTCTATGTTACTTCTGTGATTGCTTTGATAGATCTTGGATCAACACATTCATATATATGCATGAATTTAGTGAACAGTAAGACTTTGCCGGTAGAGTCTACTGAATTTGTAACTAGAGTTTCGAACCCCCTAGGCAGATGTGTCCTGGTTGATAAAGTCTGTAAGAATTGTCCATTAATGTTTCGAGACAATTATTTTTCGGCTGATCTGATGATATTTCCTTTTGATCAGTTTGATATAATTCTGGGTATAGATTAGTTAACTTTGCATGATTCTATGGTGAACTGCAAACGAAAAATTATTGACTTGAGATGCAAGAATGATGAAATAGTTAGAGTTGAATCTAGTGATTTGAATGGGTTGCCTGCTGTGATATCTTCGATGAAAGCTTTGAGTCTGGTGAGAAAGGACTGTGAAGCTTATTTTGCATATGTGATTGATTCAATAGTGTCAGAAAAGAAAGCTGAATCTGTGCCTATTGTTTGTGAGTTCCCTGATGTGTTTCCTGAAGAACTTCCGAGATTACCTCCACTTAGAGAGGTAGAATTTGGCATAGAATTGGTACCTGGTACTACACCAATTTCGATAGCTTTGTACCGAATGGCTCCAATAGAACTAAAATAATTAAAGTCTCAGTTGCAAGAGTTAACCGAGCGAGGGTTTGTTAGAACGAGTTTCTCACCTTGAGGTGCTCCGGTTTTATTTGTGAAAAAGAAAGATGGTATGATGAGAATGTGTATAGATTATCGTCAATTGAACAAGGTGACTGTTAAGAAAAAGTATCCCCTGCCCCGAATTAATGATTTGTTTGATCAGTTGAAAGGAGCTACTGTGTTTTCAAAAATAGATTTGAGATTAGGCTATTATCAGTTGCGAGTGAAAGACTCAGATATTCCAAAGACTGCTTTCAAAACGAGGTACGTCACTATGAATTTTAGTTATGCCTTTCGGATTGACTAACGCACTTGCTATCTTTATGGATTTGATGAATAGAATTTTCAGACCGTATTTAGATCAATTTGTTATGGTATTCATTGATAACATATTGATTTATTCACGTGATGAATCTGAACATGCCGAGCATCTAAGAATAGTGTTACAGATTTTGAGAGATAAACAGTTGTATGTGAAATTCAGTAAGTGTGAGTTCTAGTTGCGAGAAGTTGAGTTATTGGGTCATATTGTATCAGCCTCTGGTATCCGAGTTGATTTGAGTAAAATTTCAGCTATTTTGGATTGGAAACCTCCAAGAAATGTCTCTGAAGTCTGTAGTTTTTTGGGAATTGCCGATTATTATAGAAGATTTGTAAAAGGTTTCTCGATGATTGTGACTCCGTTGACAAGACTGCTCAGAAAGATGTGAAATTTGAGTGGTCTGAAAAATGTCAAAATAGCTTTGATCAGTTGAAAACCATGTTGACTGAAGCTCTAGTATTGGTATAACCTAAATCGGGTAAAAAATTTGTGATTTATAGTGATGCTTTGTTTCTCGGTTTGGGATGTGTTTTAATGCAAGAAGGAAAAGTCATTACTTATGCTTCGAGACAATTAAAACCGCACGAAAAGAACTATCCGATGCATGATCTTATGTTAGCTGCAATTGTGTTTGCCCTAAAGATTTGGCGCCATTACTTGTTTGGAGAGAAATGTCATGTGTATTCTGATCATAAGAGTTTGAAGTATTTGATGACTCAGAAAGATTTGAATTTGCGACAAAGAAGATGGTTAGAATTGTTGAAAGACTACGAACTTGTGATTGATTATCACTCGGGAAAAGCAAATGTTGTTGCTAATGCTTTGAGTCAAAAATCGTTATTTCATTTTCGTGCGATGAATGCTCATTTGGTTTTGTTTGATGATGGTTCAGTTTTAGCTGAATTAAACGAAAGACCCTTGTTCTTACAGTAGCTTATCGAAGCTCAGAAGATTGATAATGAGATTTTATCTAAACGAGCTCAGTGTGATGTAGAGGCTGATCCAGAATTCAGAGTTGATAAAGGTAATTGTTTAATATTTCGAGGTCGAATTTATGTTCCAAGAAATCCAGAGTTAATTCAAATGATTTTGAGTGAAGCCCACAGTAGTCGATTATCTGTGCACCCAGGTAGTATGAAAATGTATAATGATTTGAAACAGTATTATTCGTGGTCCAGAATGAAAAGAGATATCTCTAATTTTGTTTCTAAATGTTTGATATGTCAGCAAGTTAAATCTGAACATCAAATGTCATCTGGATTGTTACAACCACTTATAGTTCCGAAGTGAAAATAGGATCTAATGACCATGGATTTTGTTTCGGGTTTGCCCTTGTCTTTGAGAAAGAAAGATACAATTTGGGTTGTAGTTGATCAATTGACGAAATCGGCTCATTTTATTCCAAATTGATATGATTATTCGCTTGATAAATTAGCTGAGTTATACATTTCCGATATAGTGAGATTGCATGGTGTGCCATTGTCTATAGTGTCAGACAGAGATTCGAGATTCACGTCACGATTTTGGAAGAAGTTGCAAGATGCTCTGGGAACTAAATTGCACTTTAGCACTGCTTTTCATCCGCAAACGGACAGTCAATCTGAACAAATTATTCAAAAACTCGAGGATATGTTGAGATGTTGCATTCTTGAGTCTGAAGGTACATGGGGACAATTTCTACCTTTGATTGAATCCGCTTATAACAATAGTTTTCAATCGGGCATTAAAATGGCCCGTACGAAGCTTTATATGGTCACAAATGCCGTATACCTTTGTATTGGACGGAGCTCAACAAAAATAAAATTCACGGGGTTGATTTGATAAAAGAAACTGAATAGAAAGTGAAAGTGATCCGAGATAGTTTCAAAGCAGCTTCTGATCGTCAGAAATCATATGCAGATTTGAAAAAAAAAACATTGAGTTTGAAATCGGTGATAAAGTGTATTTGAAAGTGTCTCCATGGAAAAAGGTGCTTCGGTTTGGTAGAAATGCAAATTGAGTACGAGGTTCATCGGACCGTATGAGATTATCGAGCGTATTGGGCTGGAAGCATATAGATTGTTGTTGCCACCAGAGTTAGAAAAGATTCATAATGTGTTTCACGTATCGATGCTTTGACGATAGGGATCTGATCCTTCGCATGTAATTCCTCTGTCAGAGATTGAAATTCAGTCTGATATGACTTACGAAGAAAAATCAGTCTGAATCTCAGCACGAGAGGTTAAAGAGTTACGAAATACAAAAATTTCGTTATTTAAAATGATGTGGCATCGACATGGTGTTGAAGAGGCCACGTGGGAGCCTGAAGATGCTATAAGACAACAATATCTGAATCTCTTTAATGGTAAGATTTTCTGGGACGAAAATCCCTAAGGGGGAGAATTGTAACAGTCCAATTTTGACCCTAGTTAAAATAGTGGTTTCGAGACCACATATTCGAGTTGGAAAAATATTTAATATCATTTTTCGTGTCTTTTATAAGTAAATTGACATGTGTGAAAGTCTCATGTGAAAATTTAACTGTTTGTGTGCTTAATTTGCAAAAAGGACCAAATAGCGTAAAATGTAAAAGCTATGTGCTAGATGTTAAAGTGCCTAGTTGAGTTGGCTTTCTAATGTAAGGATCCTTATGTTGTTATTTGTCCATTGGGAATGTTAATGGACTAAAACAACCATTCATTAAAAGGTTTTATAATTGTTTATAAAAGGGCAAAATGGGAAAATTTTTATTAAGTAATTAAAATTAAACAAAAGCATGAAATTAGCCATTTTCTCATGTTATTCCACCGAAAATACAAAGAAAAAGAAAAGAGAAAGCTGACTTAGGGTTTGACACTTTGAATTGGTGAATTAGGTATGTGTTTTGCTTGGTTTTTGATAATTTCTATGTTTTTGTAATCGTTGCTTCGTATACTATCGAACCCATGCTTCAATTTACAATTTTGGTGATGATTTTAAAATGTGCAATTGATGAAAATGTGAGCTTTGTGATGTTAGTTGATAAATTATGGAAGCTTGATGTTAGGTTTAAATGTTTTGTTTTTGGATTTTTTATGAAATTGAGTAAATTGGGCTAAATTGTGAAAATATTATTTTGAGGGACTAAAATAAGAAATAAATGAATTGTGTGGACTAGTATGAGTACTAGGAGAATTCAGCTAAGCTTGTGTATATGCAAATTATGTGTATTTTGTGATTTTGTGAAATAGGGACTAAAGTGTCAAATGTGAAAATGTGAGGGCGAGTTTGTAAAATGCCTAATTGTTTACATATGGATTGTTTTGAATAATTTGGTGAATAAAAGGGTTAATTTTGAATACATTTAGGTCAAGAAAAGCGAAATTCAGACTTAGACTGAGGGAAATCGAAGATTGTAGAATAAACAGTCCTAGTCGACAAATTCCGAGTACGAGGTAAGTTCGTACATAAAATATGATTTTAAGCAAGTTTTGATGCCTTTATTATACATGGGTTGTATATAATTTAATTGGATGATATAATGATGAATTGAAAGCATTAGCACTAAGTGTGCGATTTAAACTAGCTTTGGTTATTAAATACACTAAGTGTACGATACCGATTTAGTTTCGCCTAGTTGAGATGGCACTAAGTGTGCGGAATCATTTTAGCTTTGGCTAACCTTTACAGCACTAATTGTGTGGATGTTAAAGTATGAATAATTTACGCAAAGTCTTGAAATACTCAAACAAGAGGTGAGAATGAAAGTGAGTAAGTATGGGAAGAACCAGGTATGTATGATACATTTGTGGTAGATGATATTATCCAGGTGAAGTTCATTGAATTGTTCTGAACATATGGATTGGGTTGGTATAGATTAGATAGATGATTGAGAATTTGTAAATATTTATGTGTTGATGTTTTAGGTTTTATATACTATTGATGAATATAGTACGACCTTACTAAGCTTTTGAAAGCTTACTTTGTGTGCGTTTGCATTGTTTTATAGATATCGAAGCTACTACAAGCTTGGGGACCATCAAGGATCATCACCGTATTATCGAACTCATTTTGGTACCTTGAAAGTGTAAATATTTTTAAGTATTGCATGTGTAGGCTAGAATGTCCATGTATTTAAACTTTGACATGCATATATGTTATGCCATGAGAGTTGGCTAGCAAATGGTATGTTTGTGCTTTGTTTTGGTAAATGAATTGTGATGTCAGATTGTGTATTCTTGTAATGGTTATATGGCCTTGTATGTGGTGGTCATTTTGAAAAATGCCAAGTTGAGGAAATGGTAGGTTTAAGTATGAGTTAAAAGGTGTAATAAGTGAGTTATGAAATGAGCAATTTTGGCATGTTGTTGTAATAAGATTTTTAATGAGTTTTGGTATGGATTTGAATAGGTTATTGAATGATGATGACTTAGTTATAATGAAACATGTTTTGAACTTAGAATTGGCTGAAATTTTTGGTATAAATGTTGCTTAATATTTCTTGTAGGAATGACCTAAAAAGCGGTGGCAAGTTGGCTTAAACCAAACCTGCATTGTGCCACAGGGTTAGGGAACACGGGCGTGCCTTGTGGTCGTGTATGCAAAGCAGTAACCTCTTAAGATCACATGGTTAAGATACATGGGCATGTCATATAGCTGTGTGCTTAAGTCTGTAACCAGCTAAGTGTCACACGGCCATGGCACACGGCCGTGTCTGTTGGCCATGTGTAAAAGTCAGTATATATAATCTGTTATGGCACGGCTAGATCACATGGGCGTGTCTGGTGCTCGTGTAAGGTACACGGCTTGGTCATAAGAGCGTGTGACCTCAACAGAATTGGAAAAATTTTTCTAAGTTCTGAAAATTCTGATTGTGTTCGATTTAGTCCCAACATCTTCTAAAAGTATGTCTTAGGTCTTGGAAACCTCCATAAGAGATGAATTGTTGTTTTGCTTATGCATTAATATTATGTGATATCTATGATTCTGTATTGATCTGTAAGGTTCTATCTGTATGGTAAGGCCCTTTACCTATTCCAGCGACGGTTACGGGATAGTGGTGTTACATCTAGTATTTGAATGATTCGCTCAGACTGACCATCTATTTGTGGATGGAAAGCAGTGCTGAAATGTAGTTTTGTACCTAATGCATCTTGCAGTTTCTTCCAAAACCGTGATGTAAACCTCGAATCTTTATCTGAAACAATAGATATAGGTACACCATGTAATCTTACAATTTGAGAAACACACAATTCAGCGAACTTATCAAGTGAGTAGTCTGTATGTATCGGAACAAAATGAGACGATTTAGTTAATCCATCCATAATAACCCAGATTGCATCTTTCTTGCTCAATGTTAACGGTAAACCAGATACAAAATCCATAGTAATTCTGTCTCACTTCCACTCTAGTATCATAATCGGCTGAAGCAATCTAGAAGGTACCTGATGCTCGGCTTTTACTTGTTGACAGATTAAGCATTTTGAAACAAAGTCAGAAATATCTCGTTTCATACCATGCCACCAATAAAGTTGTTTCAAATCATTATACATCTTTGTACTACCTGGGTGAACAGATAATCGACAGGTGTGAGCTTTATTCAAAATCATTTAAATCAACTCTAAATTCTTCGGAACGCATATTCAGTTCCTGAATCTTAAACAATCATCAACATCAACTCGAAACTCTAAATCAACATTTGAATTACATTAAGATTATTTTGTTATCAACTCGTTATCAACCTTCTGGGCATCACAAATTGGTGAACAAATAACGATCTTGCATTCAATTCAACTATTATCGAACCGTCATCAGACATAGCCATATACGTATTCATTGCAAGCAAAGCAAACAGTGATTTTCGGCTTAAAGCATCAGCAACAACATTAGCCTTCCCTTGGTGATAGTCAATCTCAAGGTCGTAGTCCTTTAGCAATTCTATCCATCGACGTTGTCTCAAATTTAGATCTTTTTGAGTTATCGAGTATTTCAAACTTTTGTGATCCGAATAAACATGACATTTCTCACTGAACAGATAATGGCGCCATATTTTCAATGAGAACACAATAGCTGCCAATTCTAAGTTGTGTGTCGGATAGTTCTTTTCATGTGGCTTTAACTGTCACGAGCAATAAGCTATAACTTTGCCTTCCTGCATAAAAAAATAGCCCAAACCATTTAAAGATGCATCACTAAAGATAACAAATTCTTTACCTGATTCTGGCTGAACTAGTACTGGAGCTTCGGTTAAAAGGGCTTTCAATTGATCAAAGCTTTTCTGACAACTCTCTAACCACTCAAACTTAACATCTTTTTGTAATAGCTTTGTCATCAAGCCTGCAATCATAGAGAAGCCTTTCACAAACCGTCTATAATAACCAGTAAGTCTCAGAAAACTTCGAACTTCAGAAACATTCTTAGGAGGTTTCCAATCAAGTATAGCTGAAATTTTGCTCAGATCAACCCGAATACCCAATGCTGATATGACATGGCCCAGAAAACTTACTTCACTTAACCATAATTTGCATTTACTGAACTTCACGTGCAACTGCTTGTCTCACAAAGTCTATAACACAAGTCTCAAATGTTCAGCATGTTCAGCTTCATTACGGGAGTAGATCAAAATGTCATCTATAAACACAACCACAAACCGATCTAGATATGGTCTGAAGATCCAATTCATCAAATCCATGAAAATAGCAGGTGCATTAGTAAGTCCAAAAGGCATAACTAAAAACTCATAATGTCCATACCTCGTTCGAAAAGCAGTCTTTGGCACATCGGAGTCTTTAACTCGCAACTGATAGTAGCCTGATCTCAAATCTATCTTCGAGAACACTATAGCCCCTTTCAGTTAATCAAACAAATCATCAGTCCGTGGCAACAGATACTTATTCTTTATAGTCACCTTATTGAGCGGCCTATCAATGTACATTTTCATAGTTCCGTCCTTCTTTTTCACAAACAACACTGGTGCACCCCAAGGTGAGAAACTCGGTTGTGTGAAACCTCTATCTATCAACTCTTGCAACTGAGCTTTCAATTCTTTTAATTTTGTAGGTGCCATTCTGTATGGCGCTATGGATATCGGAGTCATTTCTGGCATTAGCTCAATACCAAACTCTACCTCCCGAACAGGTGGCAAACCCGGTAATTCTTTAGGAAACACATCTGGACACTCACATACAACTAGTACTGATTCAATGTTTCTTTCAGCCACTTTACTATCAAGCACGTAGGAAAAATAAGTTTTACACCCTTTTCTGACATATTTCTGCAACAGCATCGAAGAAATCACTGCTGGTAATTCATTCAGATCATTAGATTCAATCCGAATAATCCTATCATTCTGGCACCGTAAATCAATGGTCTTCCTTTTACAGTTTACAACAGCATCATGCAAGGTCAACCAGTCCATACCCAAAATTATGTCGAACTCATCAAATGGCAATAGCATCAAATTAGCTGAAAAACACGAATCTCGAACCATCAAGGGGAAATTATTACGCACTTTGTCAACCATAACACACCGGCCTAAGGGTTTTGACACTCTAATTACAAACTCAGTAGACTCAACAGGTAAAGTCTTACTGAATACTAATGTCTCACACACATAAGAATGAGTAGAACCAGGATCAATCAAGGCAATTGCATTAGTATCATAAAGAGTGAATGTACCAGGGATGACATCTGGGGATGAAGCCTCCTCTTGTACACAAATAGCATAGGCTCTGGTAGGTGCACGAGCCGCAGATCTAAATGTTGTATCGTTAACTCCTCTCTGACTACCACTCGCATTACCCATATTTCTAGATGGTCTACCCCGAGCTGCAGTATTACCCGATCTTGTGTTCTGCACTGGATTTTCTTCATCTAACCCTGGACAATCTCAAATATAATGATCTGCCGATCCACATTGAAAATAGGCCAGATCATGCAATCTGAAACTGTCGGGATGTCGTTTACCATAGTGTTTACACTCGGATTGATTTGATCTGACATTCCCCACACTAGCAACTAAGGTAGCTCTTGAGCTCACAGGTGGTCTACTCTAATCCTGTCTAGAATAACCAGAAGTGGCTTTGGGACGGCTGAAATCATCTCGGAAATTCTTTGGTGCCAACTGGAATGACTTATCGAACATTCTTTTACGTGTATCTCTAACTTCAAAGGCAACTTTTCTTTTTTCTTTCCCGAGCTCTTCAGCTTTGCAAGCTCGTTCAACCAGCACTAGGAACTCTTTTATCTCAAGTATGCCAACTAACAGTTTAATATCTTCATTCAGCCCATCTTCAAATCTTTTACACATTATAGCTTTAGTCGAAACACAATCTCAGGCATACTGACTGAGTCTCACAAATTTCCGCTCATACTCTCTCACGACATCTGACCCTGTTTCAGCTCCAAAAATTCTTTTCACTACTGATCAATAAATCTCTGGCTGATATACTTCTTACGAAACTCAGTCTGAAAGAATTCCGAGGTCACCCATTCTTTCAGAACCACCAATACTAGGGTATTCCACCAGTGATATGCTGTGTCTCGAAGCAATGATATGGCACATTTCAAACATTCATCTGGGGTACAGGATAGGTTATCAAACACACGGATGGTATTATCAAGCCAGAACTCAGCCCGCTCAGCATCATCATCATCAGTAGCTTTAAACTCTTCAGCCCCGTGTTTTCTGATTTTATCAACAGGTGGTTTATATAATCTCAGTGGATCACTTACTTGAGGTATAGCAAGCCTCGAAGATGGATTGGAGGTTGTTGTGTAACCAGGTTAGTCCGGATATATTAAGTAAACTAGTTGTTCATCATTTGATAGAAGGCTTGTTTAGCCTCACTTTCTTGATTACTAGAAGTCGGTCGAGAATCAACCGGCGCTGTCCCTTGCGCGGGAGCAGGTGCTACACTCTAGACATCACCAGCTACAACTTTGTCGAGATCCATTTACTATATAAAAACACATTTTCAAATAACAGAAGTCATCACACTATCGCAATATATAATATGACATGTATAGCTATACTCATACACACTACGTTAGTCCTAGAACCGACTAAACCGTAGCTCTGATACCAATAAAATGCAACACCCAAGCCCGTGTCTGTCACCAGATTAGGTTTAAGAGGCATTACTGAACAATTTATAGTTCATATAAACATGCACTATATATATATTACAAATTAGAATTTTAATCCCATCATAGCTTCTAATTTAATCAAATATTAGTCTAAATTAATTATGTCATTCACAATACAACTCAAATAACTAAGTAAAACTTACCAATAATATACCATTAGGAACTGAAACTTTCATATTCATATTTATTGATTTCAGTTAACTAACAAACCACATAATCAAACCTATTCTTTTTTTTCTTGACTCATTAATCATATGCCAAATACATCTCATTTAAATGGCATATATTTTAATTTTCTAAAGAGTTAGGTGATATAACATAATATAGTTTCATTATTATTTAATAAGCGATACATATGATCAATACCAATATATATATTCAATAGATTTTGTACCAGCATATACCTTTACCACATTATGACCCAAGGCATATTAATATAGTCAAGAACCAAATTACCAGTCAAGTGACTACCTTATTTTATTTTTAGCATATGACCGATTATATTTAATAACTAAATTTAATTATTCAAGTTCAACTTCACATAAATATCTAAACTTAGATTGAACCACATTCAAATTATCCAAATATTATCCAAATATTCCACATATATATATAATTATAAAAGACAATACATTCATATCATTTCCAAGGTCATTAATCAATTTTCAATACTCAAACACATATTATAATTGCCTCTCATCCATAGCACATAGCATGAAAATCAAAATGAGTTCAGCTCATAATTTAATCAAAATCAAACTCAAGCATAACAATTAAGCCATTTTCAATGCATGAAACACCTACCACAAACACCATCCATTCATAATACTTATTACTTTAACTAAAATGAATTTAACCTACAATCAAGCATAATCGAATTACCAAAACCAAGCTCACTAATCATTATAATCGGGCACATATATAACCAAGCCTAGGCATAATTAACTAATTCATATATGCATAATTTATCTTAATATGAACCCATCCAAACTAATTTAACATACTTATGACCGATTCTACTATACCACATAGCACAATTTATAATTATCCATAGCATACGGCATTTTCGCATGGCTAATATACAAACATTTTCAAAAGAACTAAGCCCGAAGCCAGTCTATACACGCCATAATTTAATTTTAGTTTATAAGGTACCAAAACAGTAGATAGAGTGACGAACTTGGCTGACAGTCCCTGATCTTGTAGCTTAACTCCAAAATCTATAAAACAAAGTAGACATAAGACACAGTAAGCCATCAAAACTTAGTAAGTCATAAGCAAAAGAGTAACCTAATAATATCATCAATTTAATTAATTAAACCAAAGTATTTTATCAATATAAATATAGATCCAATCATATAAATTTCATATCATACAATTAAATATTAATTCATAAAAGTCACTTTGACCGAATGCTCACCTAGCCAAGCGAACTTATTATCATTAAAATTCCAAAGCTAAAAGGCCATTATTAACCTAGTTCACATACATATAAATGCACAAGCTCATATATTACAAAATAATTTCATATAGATATATTTGACTTGTAACCGAATTCATATAATCATGCATACTATTAATTTAAACTCATTCCATTATTATTCACATGGCCGAATATACTTATCTAACTCACATATAATTTTCAATTGCATTACACACAATTTGTAGTAAGTACCAAATTATTCACTTACCATATTTTAAGTAACCAACAGACCAATTTGTACCTGGCCATCTGACCTATTTTACATGTTCGAACATAACTTATCTTTACCCGATGAACCATTCCAAATTGGACAGGACACTTGAATAATCACACAAATCGTACAATGCCAACGTCCCAGATGTGGTCTTACATGTAATCACATATAGATGCCGCTGTCCCAGACTTACTCGTAAACACATATCGAAATCACATATCGATGCCATGGTCTTACTCACAGACATATATGGGAATCCTATGTCATGACATATGTATCCTAACTATTCCTAAGGTTCATACGGGGCTCTCAGACGGCGTAACTCGGTCGAAACGAATTTGAAAATGTAGTAATCAAGCTTTTTCATATTTAGTCATAACCAATATAAATTCTAACATTTCATAACAGCATATAAATTTAACATTTAACTACCATTAAACACATCATTTGCTTATAAACTTACCTCGGATGATGTAAAATGGAACAAAACAGCTATTCGACAACTTTCATTTTTCCTCGATCCAAATCTGAGTTCTTTGGTTCTTGATCTTGAATCAAGCTTGGAAGGTGGCCAAACCTTTTAAACCTTATTCTTTTCTTTCTTATTTAACTATTCGGTCATGGAAGAAAAAAAAATATAAACTATGGCTTGTTTATTTATGTTTTATTATATACATATTAATATATATTTTACCATTATAACCTTAACAAATTTAATTAGAAAACATATGTAACATGCCCATTACCATCCACCTATAAAACCAGTGGTTTATTTGCATTATAAATGCCTCCACTAATAAAGACAACAACAAGTTAGCACTTTCACATTTAACCACCAACTTTTCCTTTTATGCGATTAAGTCTTTTTATTTAATCGAACACGTAAACGATAAAATTAAATCACAAAAATTTCACAGATATTAATTCAGACATAATAAATACATAAAATAATTTTTAAATATTTTTTGACTCAGATTCGTGGTCCCAAAACTGCCATTCCGATTAGGGTCTAAATCGGGTTGTTACAATAGTAATTTTGACTAGGATGAGAAAATTTAGTCCACATGAATTTAAAATATGATAAATTGATGTTAAATTTACTTGAATAGATTCGAATAGACTAAATTTGAAGTTAAAACGAGGAATGAGGAAAATATCGGATTAATAGATTTTACGTACATGATCCTTTATCGAGGTAAGTTCGTGTAACTGAATTGTATATGTTTTTATGCTTGATTTAAATGTTGTTTTTGAAAATTTTATGAATATCATAAATATATGAAATGATCACCTACTCAATATAGCCGGGTAAATGAAAATGCCCGATAAAATGGTAAATGAATAAAAAGTTACTTGTATGCTTGACATGAATGTGGAATGTGTTTTACTCGAATTACATAAATGTTATGGAGGTATGAAATAATAAAATGCCCGATAATTCTTGAAAAGTGTTTAAATCCCAGTTGAATAAGTGGAAAATTGATGGATATATGATTTTCCTGAAACGAAAGAGGTCTAGCATTTGTTATAGATAGGAGTTAGCTTGGATGAGTAATCCTTCAACCTCAATTCTGATAGGATTTAGCCCAGACGGGTAATCCTGATATAAGTCCTCTCGAGCATATATTATGGATTGGATTTTGCCAGGATGGGTAATTCAGATCAAGCTCTTTAAAGCATATATCAGAAAAAGGATTTAGCCTGGACTGGTAATCCTATAGTATATATATGTCGCTCGAGAGTGTCCTCTCTGAAATTGTACCTTATGGGTACCAATGAATATGAATTGATGGATCCTGATTCGTACGCCTTGAGTGTACTCCTTATGTATCCATCGATAATTCAGATAAATTCAACGGGTAAGGTTTTGACAAGGGCAAATATAAATTTAAGATAAATTGACATGGAATGGTGTATATGATACAGAAATATGACATGCAAGAATATTACATGAAATGCAAGAAAATGATGATACATGACAAGTGGTATACGATATATGAGATGATAATATTTGTACATGGAAATTATTTGATGAGAATGTTCATTCTTGATTATAGATTTGTACACCTAGAATGTACTAATTGTGACTTTGATATTTTGAGTAATATGTGTAAAGTTTTGATGTAAAATGATCTAAGCTCGAAATGAACTATTATGAAATTATACTCGAAATAATGAGATGAATTATGTATGTTGAATGAATACATGATGTGGAAAGTTTATGTACTTGGAAACTTGATTATTGTTGAGCCCGTACATGTCCTGATATTACTATGGAATATATGACTAACAAGGGAAATGAGGATGTGTGTACGGCTTGAGATCAAAGTGGTCGATTATACCTAACTTAGTTACCTCAAATAGGATGAATGGTCAGTTAAGTACCGTGTTATACGAACTTACTAAGCATTTTATGCTTACTCTATTTTATTTTCCACTGTTTTAGAGTAATCGAAAGCTCGTTGGATTGGAAGCTTGGCGGAGATCACTCGCACCATCCATCGACCCATGGTAGTATAGTAGGGTAATTCAATTGTGGTTGTAATGGCATGTATAGGATATGTTTGCCATATTCGTATGTAAATGTAAACGATGCTTGTAATCTAGCCATTGGAATGGCTAGTAATGATTGTTTTGATATACTTGTAATGTCATATTATGTTAGCCACATGTATGTTAAGTAGTTGATCAAAGTATGTCTATCATGAGGACGTAACTAAAGTAAGATTGTAAACATGTATGCATGAAATGATATGCCATGATGATAGATGGAATATGCTTGATTAGATTGCTTGAAATGGTTAGTATTTGTATATGATGATTTAAATGATAGAATTAACTTGAATAAAATGCTTGGATTTGTTGGGTTATGAATGCAAGATGTGGTGTAGAATTATGGCAAAGTTTGGGGTGAGAAATGAAGCTAGTAATGGTTTTATTTTGTCCACACGGGAAGACACATGGGCGTGTGTCTAGACCACGTGTGACACACGGCCTGGCAACACGGGCATGTGGATAGGCCGTGTGTCCTCTGCACCTTAATTTTAAGAATTAGAATGCTCAAAATTGGGCACACGAGTAGAGACACGAGCATGTGTCTCAACCGTGTGTGTCATACGAACTAGAACACGGGTGTGTGTCTTGGCCGTGTGAAGCTTGCACCTAATTTGAATTAAATTAATTAACCACACGGCCTAGCACACAGACGTGTGACTTGGTCTGTGTGCTAGGCCTTGTGATCCCAATTTGTTCATGAGTTACAAGTCAGAGAGTTACATGGGGTCAGGACATGGGCATGTGTGACCACATGGCTTGCCCACTCGGGCATGTGACCCCTGTATATTGGAAAATTTTTGAAGTTCTTAGTTTAGTCCCGAACCACTTTTGTAGGCTCATATTAAGGACTTTATGATTTATTAAAAATGGTTTTAATTTGGATGCAAATTTATGGGATGGAATTGTACGATTGTTGGTTATGTGAGCTCGGTAATGCCTCGTACCCTGTTTCAACGTCAAATACGAGTAAAGGGTGTTACATTTAGTGGTATCAGAGCTATGGTTTAGTCAGTTCTCTATCTGAACATAGTATATGTAGAGTAAAATACATGCCATTATATAACCTGTGATAGTGTAATATCTTCCGACTTTGATGAAAATTGTCTTACAAATGGAACAGAGATGCTTTCTAACTGAGCTAATTCCAATACTGCTGGAAGTAATACTTACGTGCTTGAGTAAAATGTTACATGTGAAAAAGGGTACTTATAAAGGTACGAATAAATGTTTCATAATGAACGATGTTATTGATAAATGTTAAGTGATATGTGTGTATTTATGAAAGATCAATTTTGAGGTTTTCGATCTCTACCCCCTTACCAGTATAGTGTTACAGAATGAAATTCACAAGATTTATATGGGTTAAACTCATGAATGTGAAACTAAAGAGTTTAAAGGCTAAATGATTAATGATGTAATTAGAATCGAGAATGGGTTAGTAAATAAAGATGGGTTCTAAAGAGAGATATCAGATTTTTCTAAAAACTGTTTAGGATACACAATGCCTATTAAAGAAGAAGTGATTTATGAGAAATTGATTTTTTTAGATATGGTATCTATAGAATGGGTTAACTAAAAATTCTTCTAAATAAGCTTCGTAAGTGAACTGAATGATGTGAGATTATTGATGACTATATATGATAGTGGAATAGTGATGAAATTGCTCAGATATGTGAATACAGCTGTTAAAATTAAGTATATTACAGCAATCTCTTCTGGGCATTCTATGTGTTTTGTTATTCTCAGAGGCATATGAAATTGTGCATGAACAGATGCAATATTTATCATTTTGAAAGGCTAGTAAATTATGATAGATGGAATTACTAAAATCTGGTTGATTCGTGAGCGGTATTGCTCTATCATACTTGAGTTTTCTAATTTATCTTGATTGATTTAATATTTTATAATAAGGTTCATGTGATGTCATTTTCTACTTCTATTGATTGAAGCTCTAAATTGCAAATGTGCAAGTTATATTGTCTATATCACAGTTGTTTTTACTGAGTGTGCGTGATACTACCCTTCTAAATTTTCTCTAAGATATCAATGATCTCTTTATTATGTAAACATGGGTTATCTGTAGAATATATTCTTTGATTGGAAGAAATTACACTTATTACCGTTATAAATATTGACTTGATCATGAGGTATGGTGATAGAGATCACAGAATATAGAAACTGTATTACTATATTGGTTATTATTGGGGCCATTTTTTGTCCTCCCTCTTCTAATTTAAGGTACACTATTGATATTGAAATGTTGCTTTATCTATATGGTTGAATTTTTCTTCATATTAATGCACTATGGTTATAAATCTACCTGATGGTTGTGGTTTTGGAAAAGACTCAAAGCTTCAATGTTAATAACTGAAATAGCTACATTGATGACATAGTTATTACAGAAAGATGTAAGAATTGAATGGATTGATAAATTTCAATAAAGTTTTGACCAGTTGGGAGCTATGTTGATCAAAGTATTGATTATTCTTCAACCTGAATTGGGTAAGGAATTTATTATTACAGTGATGTATTATTGAATGGGATTAGATTATATTTTGATGCAGTAAGGTAAAATAATAGCCTTAGCTTTTATATAGTTAAAAACCACATGGAAAGAATTACCCAATATATGATCTAGAATTGACAGCTATTGATTTTGTATTGAAATATGATAGCATTACTTGTTTGGTGAAAAATGCTGTATACTCATCGATTATAAAAGTTTGAAGTATCCGATGTTGCTAAAAGATTTGAATCTGAGATAGCGTATATGGTTTGAAATGTTGGATGATTATGACTTGATAATTGTATATCACTTGGAAAGAATGAATGTGGTTACAGATGTTCTGAGTAGCAAATCTTTGTATATTTTGCAAGCCATGGGTATCAAATATGATTGTCTTATAATAACTTAATTTTAGCTGAGTATAGAGCTAAACTGGTGTCTCTACAACAGATGAATGAAACTCAGAAAAGTGATAAAGAGTTGTGAGTTAAATGAGTAAAGTATGAAATAATTTCTAAATCAGAATTTTAGAATAAATTCGGTAAATGTTTGTTATTCAGAGACAGAGTCTGTGTACTGAAGAAATTAGAGTTTGTACTAAAAATTTTACATGAATGATCACAGTGGTACTATGCCTGTTTATCAAGAGAATGATAAAATGCATAATGATTCAAAAAATGTATTAGTAGCTCAGTATTGAAATGTGGTATTTCTTAAATTGTAATTAAATGATGGATGTACCAACAAGATAAGGATGAAATTTTCAATATGGTTATAGTCAGAGAAAATACCAAAGTGGAAATAGGACAAAGTTACTTTGATTTTTATGTTGGGATTATCCCTGTCTATGAAAAAGAAATATATTATTTGAGTAATTGTTGATTGTTTGACAAAGCCTGCACATTTTATTCTGACATGAATGGATTTCTCACTTGATAGATTACTTGAATTTCATATTTTTGAGGTTGACAGATTATATGATATGCTAGTTTCTGTTATTTATGATAGAGATATACGATTTATATTCTGATTCTGAAACAAGTTACAAGAAACTCTGGGTATATCATTACATTGTAGTACGGTATTTCATCCTCAGATGGATGATCAATCTGAACATATGATTCAGATTTTGGAAGATATGCTTCGATGTTATGTACTCGAATTTGAAGGTAACTGAGAAAAGTATTTGCATTGGGTTGAAATTACTTATAACAGTTAAAAGTCAAATATAAAATTATACTGTACGAGGCTCTATATGGTCACAAATGCAAAACTCTAGTGTTTTGGACAGAGTTCAATGAGAAAAGATACATGTAGTAGCTTTGATTTGTTAAACCCGAAGAGAGATGAAAGGGACCTGAGACAGTTTAAAAGCAATATTTGATCATTAGAAATTTGATGTGGATCTAAAATGAAAAGAAATAGTGTTTCTGATGGTGACAAAGTATTTCTGGAATTTCACCATGAAAGAAAGTTCTTAAGATTGGCTGTACAGGCAAAATAAAGACTGCGGCTTACTGGGTCATATGAGATTGTTGAAAAGAATTGAACCTGTTAAGTATTGATTGGTATATTTATTAGAGTTCTACAAAATTCACAATGCTTTTCATGTGTATATGTGTTACAACGGTATAGATCAAACCCATCATCTATTATTTCTTTGATAGATATTGAAATTTAGCTTGCCATGACTTATAGTGAGTGACTGGTTGAAATTCTGGCATATGAAGTGAAAGAAACGAAAAATATAAAGATAGCTTTAGTGAAAGTTTTTTTGACAATGATATGATACAGAGAAAGCTGCTTGGGAAAAACTGGATGGAAACATGAGAGAGTAATGTTGGAATCTCTTTACTGGTAAAATTTTCGAGGACAAAAATTTCTTAAAGGGGAGAGTTGTAACAGCCCAATTTTAGTGAAATCGAAATAGTGGTCTCGGAACCACAAATCTGAGTCAAAAAATAAAATTTATTTTTATTTTATTATATGATCCATATTTTACTAGAAATGTTGTGTCAAAATTTTGAAAAGAAATTTTACCAATTATGTGCTTAATTATGAAAAGGACCAAATCGCATAAAATGCAAAAGTTGGGTTCTAGTAGCTAGAAGGATCAAATAGCTATGGAATTCAAACTTAAGGTCCTTATATGGTAATTAGACCATTAATAAAAAGTATGTAGATATTTTTGGATGATTCATCCATGGAAAACGAGAAAAAGGTTAGGGACTAAATTGAAAAGTGAAAATATTAATTAATTAAAAAGATGAAAAGAAAATAAAAATCATATTTTCTCATCTCCTTCCCCAAAATAAACATGGAAACCCTAGGAGAGAGAGAAGAGACTTTCATGACCAAATTGGGTAAGTTTCCTTGTCCCATTTTTAGTAATTTTGATATTTTTGGAATCGGGATATAGCTTAATCTCTCCGTTTGAGGGATTAATTTGAAAAGTTATCAAAGTATGAAAATGGGTCATGGATGTATATGCTGGGAATTAGAAATTTATGGTAGAAAATGAAAGATTATTGATAGATAAACAACTTTTACAAAGTAATATTTAAGGACTAAAATGAAAAAATGTAAAATTTGATGAAAACTTATGAAATTTTATGAATACATGTGCTGTAAAATTTGTAATGAGTCTTTAGCTAGGCTTGGAATAGGGATTAATTTGCACAAGTTTCATTTTTCGAGCCTAAGGACGAAAATGGAATTTATGGAAAAGTAAGAGGCAAAATAGTAATTTTTCCTAGGATAAAAATTTAGTCCACATGAATGTAAAATATGATAAATTGATGTTAAATTTACTCGTATAGATCTCGATAGACCAAATTTGGAGTTAGAACGAGGAATGAGGAAAATGTCGGATTAGTAGATTTTACACACACGAACCTTTGTCGAGGTAAGTTCGTGTAACTAAGTTGTATATGTTTTTATGTCTAATTTGAATGTTGTGTTTGTGAATTTTATCAATGTCATAAACCGATAAATGAAAATGCCTGATAAAATGGTAAATGAATAAAATGTTACTTGTATGCTTGACCTGAATGTGGAATGTGTTTTACTCGATTTACATAAATGTTACGAAGGTATGAAATAATCAAATGCCCGATAATGCTTGAAAAGTATTTAAATCCCGATTGAATAAATGGAAAATCTATGGATATGTGATTTCCCCGAAACGAAAGAGGTCTTGCATTTGTTGCGGATAGGATTTAGCTCGGATGAGTAATCCTTCGAACTCAATTCTGATAGGATTTAGCCAGGACGGGTAATTCAGATCAAGCTCTTTAGAGTATATGTCATAAAAAGGATTTAGCCTACACTGGTAATCCTGTAGTATATATATATGTGGCTCGAGAGTGTACTCTCTGAAATAGTATCTTATGGGTACCAATGAATATGAATTGATGGATCTTGATTTGTACGCCTCAAGTGTACTACTTATGTATCCATCGATAATTCAGATAAATTCAATGGGCATGGTTCTGACAGGGGCAAATATAAATTTAAGACAAATATATGATATGGAATTATGACATGAAAGAATATTACATGAAATGCAAGAAAATAATGATACATGACAAGTGATATACGAAATATGAGATGATAATATTTGTACATGGAAATTATTTGATGAGAATGTTCATTCTTGATTATAGACTTGTACACCTAGAGTGTACTAATTGTGACATTGATATTTTGAGTAATATGTGTAAAGTTCTGACGCAAAATGATCTGAAGTCGAAATGAACTATTATGAAATTATACTCGAAATAATGAGATGAATTATGTATGTTGAATGCATACATGATGTGGAAAGCATATGTGCTTGGAAACTTGATTATTGTTGAGCCCATACATGTCTTGATATTACTATGAAATATATGACTAAAAAGGGCAATGAGGATGTGTGTAGGGCTTGAAATCAAAGTGGTCAATTATACCTTACTTAATTACCTCAAATAGGATGAATGGTAAGTTAAGCACCGTGTTATACGAACATACTAAGTTTTCTACTTACTCTATTTTATTTTCCTCTATTTTAGAGTAATTGAAAGCTCATTGGATTGGAAGCTTGGCAGCGATCACTCACACTATCCATCGACCTATGTCGGTATAGTATGGTAATTCAATTGTGGTTGTAATGACATGTATAGGATATGTTAGCCATATTGGCATGTAAACGTAAACGATGCTTGTAATCTAGCCATTGAAATGGCTAGTAATGATTGTTTTGATATAATTGTAATGTCATATTATGTTAGCCACATGTATGTTAAGTAGTTGATCAAATTATGTCTAATATGAGGACGTAACTAAGGTAAGATTGTAAACATGTATGCGTGAAATGATATGCCATACTGATGGATGGAATATGCTTAATTAAATTGCTTGAAATGGTTAGTATTTATATGTGATGATATATCATGCTAAATGATATAATTAACTTGAATAAAATGCTTGGATTTGTTGGGTTATGAATGCAAGATGTGGTGTAGGATTATGGAAAAGTTTGTGGTGAGAAATGAAGCTAGGAATGGCTTTATTTCATCCACACGGGCAGACACATGGGCGTGTGTCTAGACTATGTGTGACACACGATCTGGTAACAAGGGCATGCAGATAGGTCGTGTGTCCTCTGTACCTTAATTTTAAGAATCAAAATGCTCAGAATTGTGAACATGAGCAAAGACATGGGCATGTGTCTCATCTGTGTGTGCCACACGGCCTAGAACACGGGCGTGTGTCTTGGCCATGTGAAACCTGCACCTAATTCGAATTAAATTAATTAACCACACGGCCTAGCACACGAGCGTGTGACTTGGCCGTGTGATCCCAATTTTTTCATGAGTTACAAGTCAGAGAGTTACACGGGGTCAGGACATGGGCGTGTGTGACCACATGGCCTACCGACACTGGCGTGTGACCCTTGTATATGGGAAAATTTTCTATGTTCTGTAAAAATTTCTAAAGTTCTCGGTTTAGTCTCAAACCACTTCTAAAGCATGGTTTGGGCCTCGTAGGCTCGTATCAGGGACTTTATGATTTATTAAAAATGGTTTTAATTTGGACGCAAATTTATGGGTTGGAATTGTACGATTGTTGGTTATGTGTGTCCGGTAACGCCTCATACCCTGTTCCAGTGTCAAATACAGGTAAGGGGTGTTATAAGATGACTCACAAATGAGAGCATGTACATGATAGGTTTTGAGTCTAAGGTTACACATTCCAGATCATCTCTTATTACATAGCTTCCCAATGAACAATATTTAAGCTACAGATGATAGCCAAATGTTAAAATGGTCACTAGTTCGTGTGGAGTCTTAAGAATTAAGATTCATGAACTAATTGGATGTAATCCATGTTCTTTTTTTTCTACAAAAAAATGACCTAGAGGTCAACGTCAGTTTATTGTATCTCGAATAATAACATTGTGGATTTCCAAAGGATAATCCATATTAAACTTCAAATCTTATCTATTCTTAATAGCAATTTTACAAATCATATCTGCAACTTCAATATTATTTCTATCAATCCATTTAAAATGGACCGTATCAAACTTTCGAATAACCTTGCATTCTTGTTTCATGTAGCAGCCCAAGATAGTGACATCCTTATTGTGGTTTTTGATTGTATTGATGAGAGTAGCATTGTCAGACTCCATAATAATCTTAGTCAAATTTAAACTAGAAGGCAACTTCAAACCCAAATTCAATGCTTTCAGCTTTGCTCAAATAGCACCGATGGCCTAATTTTCGAAAACATAGCTGCCAACAAGCACAAACCCATCAGCATCTCTCGCAATAGCCCCGTAGCCGACATTCCTATTTAGTATTGCTACATCCACATTGATTTTAATAAAATCTTTGGGAGGTTTTCTCCAACCTTTGTACACTGTGGTAGGTGGAATTACAAGGGGTTCATTCAAATTAAAAACTCTAAAATCATTACTAGGTGTCTGAGCCCTTTCCCACACCACCATAGTAGGATCATCTTTGCCCTGGAAAACCATCTTGTTCATGTTATTCCAGCTGTTCCAAGGGAGTGTGAAGAAGTCAGAAGTAGCCTTGGAATTGAGGTCGCGCAAGTATCTTCTAACCAGTCAATGCGTCGAACATAGTTACCATCAAGAAGCCTATTGTTTAATCCTTTGATAATAAGGGTTTCACAAACCTTCGGGCACTCTTTCGGAGCATGGTTAAGAGAGTCTTCATTATTTTTAGATATCAGACAAGCTATAGAGAAATTATGATGGTTAAGAGCGATATTGGCGTACGTAGGTAAGATATCATGGTCGATTCTTCAGCTGAACACTTTAATCTTAGGAAGCATTTTGAGCTTCCAAATAACTCTCCAAAATAGTTTGTGAGGGCCATAGCCAATCTTTTCCAAAGAAAGCCAAGAGTAGGCGGACTTCGACGTGTAGACACCATAGGGGTTATGTAACCATGTTCTGCTGTCATTAACATCAATAGCAGGAATGCATAATTTGCAAATGCACTCCCCCATCTCAATACCATAAAGCTCAATGATCCTATCCCTTTTCTATCGCTTATGCCCTTGGTCCCTCAAATGTTTACTTTTCTTTCATTATTAGTCAAAAGATACCGACAAACAGAGTTCCCATTCAGCCCCTCCATACCCCAATGGTCCCACCGAATGTCTATCAGGTTGCCATTCCCAACTTGCGAAATAAACCCTTCCTGTGATATCCCAAATTAGGGCCTAATCAGAATAGTGGTTTTGGGACCACAAATCTGAGATAGAAATAATTATTTTATGATTGTTTTGAGGTCTATGATATGATTGCATGATTGTGTGAAAATTTCATGAAGAAATTCTATGCATAAAGTGCTTAATTTGAAGTTAGGGACTAAATTGAATAAGTTACAAAACTTATATTCTAGAAGTTTCTAGTATGAAATTTCTTTGAAATATTAATTAGGAGGTCTTAAATAGCAATTTGACCAATTTCTAAGTTTATGGACAAAAATTGGACATGGATGGAATTTTTGAAAGTTTAGTAAGGAAGGGCATTTTAGTCATTTGAATATTAAACGAAATAAAATGGGAAAAATAACACAAAAATGATCATCTTCTCCATAAGTTGCTGCCAAATTTTTCTCTCCACCATAGCTAGGGTTTCAACACTTTTAAGCCTTGATTATCAAGAGAAAAGATATTCGAGTCGAGATCGGAGGAAAAATAAAGTTTACGAGGAATAGGTTCGACTATTCTCATTTTGTATCGAGGTAAGTACATATGTAAATATTGTAATATAACCGTTATTTTAAATGATTTAATGCTATTTATACGATATTATGGTTGTTATCATGCAATTTTATGCTTTGTGGTCATTGTTGGACAGCATGTAGAAATTTTATGAATTATGTGAAAAATGTGAAAGACTACTGAAGTATCGTCATTAGTATTCCAAGGAGAATGGTAAAGGAGTACGAACGAGGAAAATCCCATTGAACCTTAGGAATAGATTAGGATATTTGGGCAGCCAAACTCGTTGAGTTGAGTCTGAGTTCACTTATGGATGCGAATGCCCGAACTCGTTGAGTTGAGTCCGAGTTCGCTTATGGGCGGGTTACATGGTAGCTTGGCTACATATGTGGCACTTATGTGCAAACTTTCCATGTATCCGAGTTATATTCCGATGTGTTCAACGGGTAAAATTCTAGTGAAATGGAAGAATACTCAAGATGCAAGTGACTTATTGGTAAGTGTTGTGGAATGGACACTTTGGACAGGTATGTACTTAACCCTCGGGTTGAGACTTGATACGACAACAATAATGTAGTAAGACGATGAATGATGAATAGAAATGTGATATATGTTTTGGTGATATTATGCTAATGTTGGTTGGTATAATTACTTTGTTAAGTTATTTGTTATTTGCGTGTGAACTTACTAAGCATTTATGCTTACTCCCTCTCTTCCATTCCTTGTAGTTTTGACAAGCCAGTTTGGTGATCAGGACGGTCGGAGGCACGCTCACACTATCAATGGACCATCTTGGAGTGGTGGCTTGCATATTTTGGGAATATGGCATGTATAGCATTATAATCCTTTTGTGTATATAATCTTATGATATAGCTCAGGAATGGCATGGAAATGTTTGAGAATGATTAGCTATTGGAGTAGCTAATCGAAATTATATTTGATAATACGTATGCTGTATGTGCTAACTAATCTATGGAAATCCATAAAATGGTGAAATTGGCTATAAAATAGAATCACACAACAGCAGTGACGTGAGTTTGAAAAATCACTAAAAATATTATAGATAGAATTAGATGATGAATAAAATATTTAATTTAATCTTAATGAACCTACTTTCATTTGGAATAAACAAAATATGTAAAAGAGTTGTATTTTATGAAATATTTACGTTTTTCTAAAACAGGGTCAGAGCAATTTCTGGATCCCCTGTTCTGTCTTTAGAAATTCACCATAAATTGTGTAAAAATAATTATAACTCACACTTTATATGTATGAAATCCTTATTGTATCTAGTTTTATTAGAAACAAATGGAATAGTCATTGAAACTCTGTACAGGGATATATCTGATCCGTAATACACAGGGGTCAGAGTAGCCAAACCCTGAAACAGGGGAGACTTTAACTAATAAACTGTACTAATTGACCAAACAAAAAATTCTAGAAAAAATTTAGTAAGTAGATATATGAGTATATTTTCAGGGAAATTTTACGGAATTTGATTTCAAGTTTCGTAACTCGAGATATGAATTTTTTAGCCACTGTGATGCAGTTAGCCAGCCTGTCTGGAAATATTAAAATAAATTGTTTGAGCTGTTTAATTAATGAATTAAGTCCGTTAACACCTCGTGCCCAACTCCGATGATGGTCTCGGGTACGGGGGAGTTACATTTAGTGGTATTAGAGCTATGGTTTAGTCGGTTCTCGCACTAACCTGGCATGTGTAAGAGTCTAGCTATACATGCCATGGATCCGTGATAGTGTGATGCCTCCCGACCCGTATGAGCACTGTCTTGTTTAGACAGAGGTACTCTCCAACCGAGCTGCACTGACCATGTTCAATGTGATGCGAAGGTGTTTGAATAAAATTACAATTGTGATGAGTTTCGATTCAGAAAAGTATGAATAAAAGTTTATGATATATATATGTGATAACACGTGAGATAAAAGTTCATGTTGTGATAAATATTCATACTTGCTTAATGTTTATATGATGTAGTGCACTTGGCTTACTTGATAAGATGAACGGGATAACGAGAAATTCGTAGAGGTATGAGTAAAGGTTCCTAATATCATGATATGAATGAAAATGTCATTGCCTTGATTGAACGTTGAATATTGATGAATGTCAATGATACTTTTTTTATGAGATAAATGATTATAATGAAATGAATTTATCTATGTTAAATTGTTTGGACTGAATTATATGATTGTAATGATATGTATATGGTGATGCACGAAATGAAAGTTGCGATTGTGATGCAAATATCTATGTTTGTTTAGCCCTTATATGATGTCATGAGTATGATTTGTTTGAGTAAATGAATGGATAAGTCAAGCTATCCAGAAAACATAGGATGCATGCATAAGTATACTTGTCTAAATGGGATAACTAGAAAATTTGTGTAAACCAACATGAATAATGCATTGCCTGAATGAATGATATGATTTTGATGATGTTGTTATGATGATGGAAATTGTGTCATATGTATATGTATGAGAAAGTCGAGTTAGAGGCCCTACAACCCCTCCCCCTTACTGAAGTGGTGCTTATAATGGAATTTCATGAGATTTGTACTGAATAAGTTTCCCGTTGAGAAACCAAAGAGTTCAGTGATAGAATAATCATAAACATGATTAGAGAATGAGAATGAGTTGGCAAATAAAGTTAGAGCTAGAAAAGTATCAGGTTGACATAAAGATTATTGGAGCTATGCACTGTCCCAGTTAAAGAATGAATTTACTTTGGTAAATTGAATTACTTAGGTACAAGGTCGAGAAAAGTGTAAATCAAAATTTATTCAGAACTGGTCTTCTTTAGTGAAAGGTCTAACATGAAATTTGTGATGGCAGAACTAGTTCTGGGAAATGATATTTGAAATGTGTAATATCTGAGTGTGACAGTTACGGCTGGACAGATTTAACAGTTTCTTCTGAGATGTTCTATGTATTTATCCGTTCTCAGAAAAAAATTTCTATGGCTGTTGATCTTTTGAAGAAATTCTTATTATATGGGAATGTTTTCTAATTCTGGTGTTAGATGGATGCATTGGTAGTCCGACTGGTTTATAATTTGTATTACTGTATTTCCTCGGGCATTTTATTACATTTGGTCTGATAAGAATTGATGAGAGGATATGTATGATATTATGATACTATTTCTTCTACTTAATGCTCCATTTGATATATATGTATGGGAAAATACATTGTTCTTGTTATATTTGATTCCAGTGGGATTAAATGATGTTTTCTTCTAGACTTCTTTTCTCTGAGGAATTTTTGAGATCTTTTATATTTTCCTATGAGTTTGGTTTTCGATTTTCTGACATAGTATCGTATCTTGGGTTTCTTTATTTTGGATTTCTTTATTCTGGGTTTCTCAACCTTGGATTTCTTTATTCGGTTTTCTTGTTATCATTATTCCATAATTTGTCAATTATGACTTATGTTGGAACTGCGTTCTTCAGCTCGTGATAATCATGACAAGCATGACTATACTTCTGATTTGATCTTGGTAATGTGGTGATTTTAATATTGGAATTTCTTAAATTTTCGTGTAAGGATTTGACAACAATAAAGGTATAAGTGATAAAAGTGCAGGTTTCAATCGGTATGGTGGATTACTTCTCTTAAGTAAGTCAATTATAATTAATGACTTCAATTGAGATATTTTGGTTACTTGAGCTTATGCAATTGAGATGGTTTTGATTAGCGTAAGAAATAAATAGTAAAGGGCTACATGATGAATTGTTTAGTAACTAGAAGAAAGGATTACTTGAAATGTCATTCAACAGTGTTTAGATCGGCTCGGTTGTTTAATCTGTGTGAATTATTTATTTGAAAGATTTCATATGACAATTATGTCAGGATCATTTTTCCCAAGTCTGATAATAGAATTTCATTTCTTTACGAGTAAAAGGCAAATAGTTTGAATGAGAAGTGTATATCTCTTAGAAAATTTTGATATGAGTTGAAGCTACTAAGAATGATAAAGTTTTCATCTTACGAAAGCTGAAAAGTTTATTACATGTTAGCAAGGTTTGGACAGATGAGAATATTGCTAACCAAAACGTCTGAACTGGACTAGTCTACATTAAGTAAAGATTTCCTAATTTTCAGTGATGCACTGTTGTATGAATGGTGATGTGTTTCATGAAAATAAGGTAATGTGATAGTTTGGAGCATTTGATGTCACAGAAAATTTGAGTTGTTGATGGGGTTAAAGCCGAGTATCAGGATCTACCAGAATTATCTTTGCCGGTATTGATATTAGGATGAGAATGAGAAGGATTATTTTCAAGGCTATATCAGAATTATTTCCGTAGCGGAAAGAGGAAAATGTGATAGTGAGTAGTAAACTAAAAGAGTACAGTGAGGATCAACTTCTGATGTTGAATTTTAGATTGGATCTGATTCATGGTATTATTATTCTGAGGCTTATACAGAAAGAATTGTATGAAGCTTACAGTGAAAATTTGCCTATTCATTTAGAGAGTAATGACGTGTACTGTAATTTGATTCAGATGTTATTGGATTGTGATTTATCGATGATGAAAATCTATATGATTATTTTGGAAGAGTGCAGGTCCCTTTGATTGTTGGATTTCTTGGAATTCTTGTCTTCATTAACCAAATTGAGATCTGGGTTTTATGTCAAGATGATAAGGGGAACTGAAAATGGTTGAAAATTTAAGAACAATTTAGAGATGAGTCCGTAGGCCTTCAGAATATATGAGAAATTAAAGAGATATATTGGAGGCACCGCCTGAGTGAAAGTTCTTCAGCTCCGAATATGAAATTGAGGAATCTAAATGAAGACCACATTTCCGGTAAGATTTTCAGGGACAAATATCCCTAAAGGGGGGAGAGTTGTGATATCCCGAATTAGGGCCTAATCGGAATAGTGGTTTTGGGACCACAAATCAGAGATAGAAATAATTATTTTATGATTATTTTGAGGTCTATGAAATATTTTATGATTGTGTGAAAATTTCGTGTAGAAATTCTATGCATAAAGTGCTTAATTTGAAGTTAGGGACTAAATTGAATAAGTTACAAAACTTGCATTCTAGAAGTTTCTAGTATGAAATTGTTTTGAAATATTAATTAGGAGGTCTTAAATAGCAATTTGACCAATTTCTAAGTTTATGGAAAAAAATTGGAAATGGATGGATTTTTTGAAAGTTTAGTAAGGAAGGGCATTTTGGTCATTTGAATATTAAATGAAATAAAATAGGAAAAATAACACAAAAATGATCATCTTCTCCATAAGTTGCTGCCAAATTTTTCTCTCCACCATAGCTAGGGTTTCAACACTTTTAAGCCTTGATTATCAAAAGAAAAGATATTCGAGTCGAGATCGGGGGAAAAATAAAGTTTACGAGGAATAGGCTCGACTATTCTCATTTTGTATCGAGGTAATTTCATATGTAAATATTGTAATATAATCGTTATTTTAAATGATTTAATGCTATTTATACGATATTATGATTGTTATCATGCAATTCTATGCTTTATGGTCATTGTTGGACAACATGCAGAAATTTTATGAATTATGTGAAAAATGTGAAAGACTACCGATGTATTGTCATTAGTATTCCAAGGAGAAAGGTAAAGGAGTATGAACGAGGAAAATCTCATTGAACCTTAGGAATAGATTAGGATACTTGGGCTTCCAAACTCGTTGAGTTGAGTCCGAGTTCACTTATGGATACGAATGCTCGAACTCGTTGAGTTGAGTCCGAGTTTGCTTATGGGCGGGTTACATGGTAGCTTGGCTACATATGTGGCACTTATGTGCAAACTTTTCATGTATCCGAGTTATATTCCGATGTGTTCAACGGGTAAAATTCTAGTGAAATGGAAGAATACTCAAGATGCAAGTGACGTATTGGTAAGTGTTGTGGAATGGGCACTTTAGACAGGTATGTACTTAACCCTCGGGTTGAGACTTGATACGACAACAATAATGTAGTAAGACGATGAATGATGAATAGAAATGTGATATATGTTTTGGTGATGTTATGCTAATGTTGGTTGGTATAATTAGTGAACTTACTAAGCATTTATGCTTACTCCCTCTCTTCCATTCCTTGTAGTTTTGACAAGCCGGTTTGGAGATCAGGACGGTCGGAGGCACGCTTACACTATCAACGGACCATCTTGGTATGGTGGCTTGCATATTTTGGGAATATGGCATGTATATCATTATAATCCTTTTGTGTATATACTCTTATGATATAGCTCATGAATGGCATGGAGACATTTGAGAATGATTAGCTATTGGAGTGGCTAATCGAAATTATATTTGATAACACGTATGCTTTATGTGCTAACTAATCCATGGAAATCCATAAAACGGTGAAATTGGCTATAAAATAGAATCACACAGCAGCAGTGACATGAGTTTGAAAAATCACTAAAAATATTATAGATAGAATTATATGATGAATAAAATATGTAATTGAAGCTTAATGAACCTATTTTCATGTGGAAGAAACAAAATATGTAAAGGAGTTGTATTTTATGAAATATTTACGTTTTTCTGAAATAGTGTCAGAGCAATTTCTGGATCCCCTGTTCTGTATTTATAAATTCACCATAAATTGTGTAAAAATAATTATAACTCACACTTTATATGTATGAAATTATTATTGATCTTAGTTTTATTAGAAACAAACGGCATAGTCATTGAAACTCTGGATGGGGATATATCTGATCCGTAATACACAGGGGTCATAGTAGCCAAACCCTGAAACAGGGGAGACTTTAGCTAATAAACTGTACTAATTGACCAAACCAAAAATTCTAGAAAAAATTTAGTAAGTATATATATGAGTCTATTTTCAGGGAAGTTTTACGGAATTGGATTTTGACTTTCGTAACTCGAGACATGAATTTTTTAGCAACTATGATACAATTAGCCAGCTTGTCTGGAAATATTAAAATAAATTGTTTGAGCTATTTAATTAATGAATTAAGTCCGTTAACACCTCGAGCTCGACTCCGGCGATAGTCTCGGGTACGGGGTGTTAAACTTCCTTTAATGCATTCGCAACTTTTGCAATACTAATCCAAGTAAACGACAGTTTATCACAATGTTTTGGCCAGAACACGTCCCATCAAGATGTAATCCATGTTCTTGCTAGTTAATCATGGGACCCCAAGGCGACATCGTTGATGTGTGTGAGAATGATCGTAGAAACAAAAAAAAACTGAAGGTTTTAATACAAGACTCATGCATCATATTGCATTCTTGATAAGTTGCTGAAATGAAAATCATTTTCTTAATACAAAGATAGTAATTAGTGAACCTATATTTTTTTTAGTTCAAATATGTCTCCTACTCCTCCTATTAGTATTCTTGCTGAGAATAAATTAAATGGAGATAACTTTTGAGAATGGAAATAGAATTTACTAATAGTTCTCAACTTTGAGAAACATAAATTCGTTATTGACGAAACGTGCCCTCCTGAAGCTCAACCTAAAGCGAGAAATCACTGGAGAGATTTTGACTTAATTGCTCGATGTTATATGTTAGCAAGCAATAGTACTGTGTTACAAAAGGAGCACGAGAGTTCTGGTACTACCAAAGAGATCATGACAAATTTGGAGGATTTGCTTGGAGGCCAAGTTGCATTGGCTCGACAATCCCCTATTACAAATTTGATGAATTCTCAAAAGAAAACCGACACTACGATCAAAGAATATATGCTTAAGGTTATGGGATTCATTGCGAAAGCAGAAGACAATGGGCTTGAGCTAGATGTGAACACTCAAATTGAAATAGAGTTCAAATCCTTAGCCAATGAGTTTGCTGGTTTTAGGGTCGCTTACAACTTGGGAAATTAGACGCTTACCTTAACTCAGTTCATGAAAGAATTATAATCCTATAAGTTGGTGTTGAATGGTGGTAATTTGGTTTAGGAGAAACATGAAGCAAACATAGCTGTAGGCCTCTTATCCTCTGAGGGGAAGCAGAAATCTAAGGGAAAGAAGAAACCGACTAAATTTTCGGTTCCACCTCGTGTCGATAGGAAGAAGACTAAGAAGTCAAAAGATGCTAAAAAAGATCACATATTTCTTATGCAATAGGAAAGGGCATTTCAAATCAAACTGTAATGAGCATTTGGATTACCTAGCTGAAAAGGGAAACGGTATGGAATTCTTTATGGTTGAAGCTTGCTTAGTGGAAGAATCAAACAACTGGGTTATTGATTCTAGAGCCACTAACCATGTGTGTGTTTCTTTACAAGGGTTCAACGAAATGAGAAGTCTGTGTGATAGGAGCCTCTAGTTGTAGACTGGAAATGGGAGCTATGTTTCAACTAAAGCAGTGGGAGAAGTTATTTTACACTTTGATAATTTTAGGAAGATTATTTTAAAAAATGTGTTTTATGTACGTCATTTTAAGAGAAATTTAATTTCTGTAGCATGTTTGTTTTATGAAGGTTATACAATGACATTAAATAAAGGGATTGTTATTCACAAAAATCATTCATTAATCTGTAATGAATGGATGGAAAATAATATCTAGTTTATCAAACCAAATAACTACCCGATGCTTTAAAATGAAATAGTGAATAAAAAGCGTAAAATTTCTCACTCTAACGAGGGGTACCTATGGCACTTAAAACTTGGTCATATTAACCAAGAAAGAATCACTAGACTCGTGACAGATGGTCTCTGAAGTATGCTTAAGGAAGTTAGTCTTCCAGAATGTGAATCTTGCTTGGAAATTGAAATGACTAAAAGGTCTTTGCGAAAGGTACAAAGGCCAACCAACCTTTAGAACTTGTTCACACTAATGTATGTGGTCCCATGAGCATCAGTGCCCGAGAAAGTTACAATTATTATGTGACTTTTATCGATGACTATTCTCAATATGGATATAAGTATCTAATGCACCGAAAAAATGAAACCTTTGATAAATTTTGAGAGTTTTGTGTGGAAGTGGAAAAACAATTATCTTTATCCATAAAGAATCTTTAGTTTGACCGAGGTTGGGAATACTTGTCCGATGATTTCTTAGGATACCTCATAGAGAATGAGATTTTATCCTAATTTACTGCGTCAGGCACTCCACAGTAGAATGACATAGCTGAGAGAAGGAATAGAACCTTGCTTGACATGGTTCGTTCAATGTTAAGCTATTCACAACTTCCTACTTCCTTCTAGGATATGCGATGTAACAGCCCGATTTAGGGCCAAAACAGAACAGTGGTTTCGAAACCACGAATTCGAGGTTGAAAATTTTATGACTAGGTGTTTAATTTGATGTTTAGGACTAAATTGAAATAGGTGAAAAATGTGTGTTCTAGTTCATAAAGTACTTGATTGAAATGGGGGTTTTAAGTAGAGGTCCTTAAATGGAATTAGACCATTATACTTTATATGGAAAAAAATGGGCATGAATGGGACAAAATTTTGTCCGTCCATCTTCTTCCTTGGCCGAACCTTGTATGTCCACCATAGCTAGGGTTTTTTCCAAGCTTTCAAGCTCAATAGTAAGTGCATTCAAGCTCCGTTTTTAATGTTCTTTACATTTTTGAAATCATCGTAGCTCTGTTTACCTATTTCTACCATTATTTCGAATTAGGGTTTATGTTTACAAATTTACCCATGAATTATATGCATGTAAGAATATGAATGTTTGAAGTTAGGAGAACAATCTTTTCTAAGTGATTTTTACTTTTTTAACGAGCAAAACGACATAATCGGTAAAAATACCTATTATTCATAACTATGTGTTAGAGTGAGAATTTGATGTTGCCATTGAAGGGAAAAATTATCAGCATGTCATAAACCGTAAGAATAAGGGCTGAAATTAAAATTTTGAGCCTAGGGGAAAAATCATAATTTTTTAAAAGTTAGGGGGCAAAAACGTAATTTTTCCATAATGTGATTTTTGGATTGAAATAGATAGTATAAGTGATAAATGAGCTAAATGTGTTGTTATAGATCAAGAAAGGCATGGAATCGACCTTGAACGGGAGAAGGAAAAGATTCTGGACTAAATTGTAAAATTTTCATATTTTGCACCGAGGTAAGTTTGTATGTAGATAATACATTATCTTTATTTACGTTTTTATATTTCAGCATATTTTATATATTTTAGCTAATTTTGAACCATAGTCGACTATTGGAAGAATGGAAATAAGTAATAGAGAGAAAAATCCCAGTTGAACCTTCGGAAAGATTGGATAATAAAGATGGTACGTAGCTAGGTCACATGTATGGTGTTGAGTGCACATCATGTGTACAAGAGAGCTACGAGGTACTATATGGTAGCTAGGTCACATGTGTGATACGGGATGTATACCATGTAGACAAGAGAGCTACGGGAGAGGATAAATGTAGCTAGGTCGCATGTGTGGTTCCAAGTGAAGGACACCATGTAGACAAGAGAGCTACGAGATAAACTGGCTAGGTCACATGGGTAGTACTAAGTATTTACCATGTGTACAAGAGAGCCGAACTATATGAAATATGATGGGTAGAGCTATGTGCTGAAACCACCAAGTATCGAGGATTGATCCGAAGTGATCGACGGGATGATTTTATGGTGACATTGTAATCATGGACCTATACTTGTGATGTATGAAATGTGGTGAAAATGAATTGTGATATGCATGTTAAAATGAGGTTAATACAAAAAAAGTGTGAAAGAGTGAATTAGCAATAAAACTGTTTTGGACAGTTGCAGTAATGTGAATTTGAAAAATCACCAAAAATAGTAGGAATTTAATTAGGGGCTGAATGAGATACGAAATTAAATCTTAATGAGTCTATTTTCATGTAAAAGAAACAGAGCAAGTAAAGGAATCCTATATTTTGAGATGTTTATATTTTTGTGAGACTTGTTCAGAATGACTACGTGATCCCCTGTTCTGACTTTGAAAAATCATTAAAAATTGTAAAAAAAAATTTAAGAAATATAGTTTATATTAATAGATTCCTTATTGAGTCTAGATTTAAAGGAAATAAATTTTATTTATATGTGACTTTTGTACTGGGAGAAAATTAATTCGTAGTGAATAGAGGTCAGATCAGTCGAGCTGTATAATAGGGGAAACTTTAACTAATAAACTGTACTAATTGGCTGGACCCAAAATTCGAGAAAAATTTTAGTAAGAAGTAATATGAGTCTAGTTTCATGAAAATTTTATGGATTTTAATTTTGAGTTTCATAACTCGAGTTATGATTTATTCAGTGAACATGACACAGGAGAGACAGCTTGACCAAATTGGAGTAAATAGTAAAATTAAAAATAGATATACTTGAGTTATTTTGTAAACATATTAGATTCCTTAATTATTATTTATATACTTACTTACTAAGCTATAAGCTTACTTTCTTTTCTCTCTTATGTCTTATAGTGTCATCCAGCAAGCAGAGGAGTTAGAGATCATTGAAGACCTGCCCGCAGTATCAGTACTTTTGGTATTAGAACTAAACATTTTGAATTATGGCATGTATAGTAGGCTTAGTTATTTTGTTACGTGTCATAATTGCCTAGGTATAAAATATTAGTTACAGTATTTGACAGATTATTTTGTATAAAGCCATTGAAATTGGCTAATATTGTTAAAGGCATATGTTATAATGATTCATGATCTAATTGGAGGCCATATTTTTGTCTCGGTTTTACTTAATGGTATGTATTATGATCTGGTAATACCCCGTACCTTGTTCCGGCGTCGAATACGGGTAAGGGGTGTTACATGCGATACAAAGGGCTTGCTATATTTTGAATAATGTGTCAACCAAGTTACTTGTAAGATACCTTATGAACTATGGCATGGAAAGAAACCCACTCTAAATCACTTTAGAATATGGGGTTGTCCAACACACATTCTAGATAAAGATGCTAATAAGTTGGATGCATGGATAGAATTGTGAATGTTTGTCAGATATCCGGAAGGAACAAAGAGAGGATTATTCTATAATCTGAAAGATAATACAGTTAAAGTTTCTACTCATGATACTTTCCTCAAGGAAAGCTACATGGATAACTTTAAGCCTCGAAGTAAATTTGTACTTGAGGAACTTTCGAGAGTGGTAGAATAATGACCAAGTTCAATTCTCGAGAAAGTTGTAGAAAGACCTACAAAAGATCAACAGCATAAGGGAATCTGTCGTAGTGGGAGAGTTTCTAAGAAACCAAACTTCGTCATCTATGATGGTAATATTTATAATACGGAAGACAATCACGAGGATGGTGATCCACTCACTTACAAGGAGGCTATGCAGGACATTGATTCCAAGCTCTAAAAATAGGCCATGGATGCTGAGATGGATTCTATAAAATCCAATACGGTGTGGGAACTTGTAAACTTACCGGTTGGGATTAAACCCATAAGGTGTAAGTGGATCTACAAGAAGAAAAGAAATGTGGATGGGAAATTGGAAACACACAAAGCTAGAATTGTAGGGAAAAGGCTACACATAGAAAGAAAGCATTGATTACGATGAGATCTTCTCTCTAGTAGCCATGCTCAAGTATATCTGCATACTATTATCCATTATCATTTCTCTCGATTATGAGATCTAACAAATTGATGTCCAGACAAAATTCTTGAATGGCTATCTTGATGAGACCATTTGCATGGCTTAACCCACTGACTATATTGTCAGAAGAAAGAAGTAAAAACTTTGCAAACTACTAAGATCTATTTATGGGCTTAAACAAACGTCCCATTCATGGAATAAAATATCTGATCAAACGGTCAAGCATTTTGGATTTGAGAAAAATGCTGATGAACCTTGTGTTTATAAGCGTATAAAGGATAAAAAGGTGGTCTTCCTCGTTTTGTATGTTGATGATATTCTACTTATCAAAAACGATGTAAAAGAATTGTCATCTATTAAACTGCGGTTTGCTTAATAGTTTAGGATGAAGGACTTAGATGAAGCTAGTTAAATTCTTGGAATGCAAATCTTTAAGGATCGAAAGAATAAAACAATAGCTCTATCTCAAGCTTCATACATTGATAAGGTACTGGAATGTTTTGCAATAGCTGATGTGAAGCCAGGCGTTCAATTGACTGCATCAAGTTTTTATCTTTCTTTAGATGACTGTCCTAAGACAACGGAAGAAAGAGAGTTTATGAGTAAGGTTCCATATGCTTAGGTAGTTGGAAGCCTTATGTATGTGATGCTTTGCACATGTCCAGATACTTTTTTAACAGTAGGAATGGTTAGTTGATATCAGTCAAATCTAGTTCTCAAGCATTGACATGCTATAAAGCATATATTGAGGTATCTTTAAAGAATCAGAAATTATATGCTTGGGAGAACCTTACTCCTATTGGATACACAGACTTAAACTTCCAAGCCTCTAAAGATTTGAGGAAATCAACATCGGGAAATGTATTTATTCTAGGTCATGGACCATACTATAGAGAAGTGTAAAACAAACTTGCACAGCTAACTCTACTATAGAGGCCGAGTATGTAGCTGCTTCTGAGGCAACGAAAGAAGCAATATGGCTTCGAAAGTTCTTAACCGATCTTGAAGTCATTCCTATATGGAAAAAGCTATAAAACTGTATTGTAATAACAGTGTTGTAATAGCTAATACCAAGGAAATAAGAAGTCACAATAGGATGAAACACATTGATCAGAAGCATCACTTGATACGAGAGGCAGTAGCTGGAGGAATTGTAGATGTGATGTAAGTAGCTTCTGAAGATAACATTGCGGATTCATTTACTAAGACTCTTGTAATTATGAGTTTTAACAGACACGTCGAGGATATGTGAATGCAAAATATGACACATTTACTTCACTAAGGCATGTGGGAGATTCTTGGGAAATGCACCCATATTGTAGGAAACATGTAACTGTTTTCTATTTATTTGAATGAACAATAAATAAATAAAGTTAATTTCACATTTCACTATTATGTCTTGTAACACCCCTAACCCGTACCGTTGCCAGAATAGGGTTACGGAGCATTACCAAAAACTTTTAACTTAAAACATTCGACTACAATCATTTAAAAAAAAATACATCATATTCCATTCAAACACATGCATAATGTCCTTTTTCGAGCCCTCAAGGCCTTAAAAAATACTTTAGAAGTGGTATGCAACTAAATCCAAAACATTTAAAACTTCATGGCAAAAGATAGAAAAATTTATACTGCAGAGGTCATATGGCCGTGTGGCCAGCCCATGTGATTCACACTGCTGAGACGCACACCCGTGTCTAAGGCCGTGTGGGCATTCGAAGTAGGGCACACGGTCATGTCCCAGCCCATGTCTATGCCCGTGTAACTCTCTGACTTGGTTCACACGGCCAAGCCACACGCTTGTGTGCCAGGCCGTGTCACTCTCGAAATGCAACCTTTAAAAACCTACAGAGGACACAAAGTCATGTCATGTGGTTGTATATCATACATGGCTAAGACACACACCCGTTTCTTAGGCCCTGTGGACGAAAAATAGGTCATTTTCAAGCCATTTTTCTTACCTAAAACTTGGTCACTTACACAAGCCAAAAGCACCTATTTTCATGCATCCAAATTGGACCTAACACATGCATATTCAAGCTAGATCATCATAATATTTAATCATACAACCAATATGCCTAAAAGGCACCTCAATCACACAATCAAACTTGATTATAAATTTGCTAAATTTAGCCATAGATCAACCAACTATTGGAGCAAATTCTATACCAACATTTACGACAATGTTTACATACCAATCATACTCAAATATACCAACTTGACCATTCATCAACTAACATCACTAAACCTTAGTAAACTTGTCCATATGCCAACCATATCCAAACTTACCAAAAGAGCCATTTATCTACTCAATACCCACTATCTGTCCCTAGGCCTAGAAAATGAAACTTGTGCAAATTACTCCCTACTCCAAACTTAACCAAAGCCCTAATACAAATTTTCCAGTACATGTATCCATAAAATTTTAGAATTTTTCATCAAATTTTATAACTTTTCATTTTAGTCCCTAAATCATGTTTTCATCAAAAATCACTTTGTAAAAATTGTTTATCTATCAATAATCTTTCATTTTCTACCATAAATTTCTAATTACTAGCATAATACATCCATGACCCATTTTCATACCTTGATAACTTTTCAAATTAATCTCTCAAATAGAGAGATTAAACTATTCCAGTTTCAAAAATACCAAAATTACTAAAAATAGGGCAAGAGAACTTACCCAATTAAGCCTTGAAAGTTTCCCCTCTCTCTCCTAGGGCTTCCATAAAATTTTAGTTTGTAGATGATGAAAAATAAGATGATATATTTCTTTTCATCTTTTAATTAATTAACTATTTTGGTATTTCCAATTTAGTCCTTGCCCTTTTCTATAATTCCATAGATGAGTCACCAAGAAAAATCTACATACTTTTATTAATGGTGTAATTACCATATAAGGACCTTAAGTTTTGAATCTCATAGCTATTTGATCCTTATAGCTACTAGAATTCAACTTTCACATTTTATGCGATTAAGTCCTTCTCGTAATTAAGCACTTAATCGATAAAATTTTCATTTCGAAATTTTCACATGACACGCCTATTATAATACGGACCATATAATGAAATAAAAATAAATCATATTTTTGGGCCAGATTTGTGGTCCCGAAACCACTGTTCCGATTTCACTGAAAAATGGGCTGTTACATTATAACCGTAATAGATATAATTACTTCTAGCCAATGAATATCCTTTACAGATGAACCATGTTTAATAGATTAAACAATAAGAATGAGAAGAAAATCGAGATAATGAAATCCAAGATGTGAAGCTATATTGAATTTCCGGGAATACAACTCACATTGAATGATAAAGAGATCGATGATACCCCAGAGAAAATCCAGAAGAAGTATATCGTCATATGCACTGGAAACAGTTGTGATAAAGACAACACAAATTGCATATATAATTCAAAGCATCAATCAATATAAGAACTAAAATAACATCATATGAGTCTTCTCATTGAATCTTCTACCGAGCATAATAGAAAAGAATTGCCAAAGAAAAATAGTGCAATGCCGATCATAAATCTACTAGACTAACAATACTTCCGTCTAACATTATAGTTAGCTAACACACTCTTATAATAAGAATCACATCTGAAGATGCACAAATAGAATACCCAGTGCCATTTATTTACTCAACACCTATTATCTATTTCCATATCAAACCATACCTCAATGACAACCTTCAAGCATATCAAAACAACATTTCAGAGCATGCATTTAACTTACCATTCCATCATTCACCATTTAAGCACCAAAATGCCAAAATGTCAACAATTATAACATCACATTTACATGCCAAAATAACAACCTATTCATCAATCAAAGTCCCAAATTTACAAGTCATATATATAATGACCATTTGATCAAACAAAAAACACCAATACATGCCATTATAACCATGAATAAAAATAATCAAAATCTACTGATATAGCCGATGGATAGTGTGATGGATCTTCGACTAGCTTCCAACCCGATCGAGTTTTCTATAATATGTAAGGTAAAGGAAAATAACTACGTAAGTAATGTATGCTTAGTAAGCTCATATAAAATTTAAGCATAATATTCCATTTCAATAATAAAATTTATAGAATAAACATAAATCTATGAAAAAACTATAAGATTCATAAATCAATATGATCATCAACTCACAAATGATTAAGTTTGTTAACGTCACATATTTATTGACCATTCATAACATGATAGGATTTCATGAGAGATAATATATAATCATCAACCTTTTATAAGATTATATACCTTTCTATTTACTTACTTTCCATTTCGTCCCCAATGCTTCTCATAAGCCTAAACAACGTTATTAACTCTTGGTTCAATGTATTTCTCCATAGCATAAGCAATTACCTCACATATAATACAACAAAATACATCCCAACTACGTGCTTACCATTTCTTTTCCTTTTCTCACCTGTTTAATATGCATAGTACAAGCATAATCATAGACATCAATCATATCCACAAGCTTGGCATAAGCCCTAGCACATCAACAACACATGTTAGTTCATTTAAACATGATTATGAATTTGACATGGATAACCATCATTCTTTAGTATGATTCAATTGGATTTATCATCCATCACAACATATCATGTTTTTTCCATGTATCACCATTCCATTGAGTTTCATATAAACATGTATTAGTTTTTATTGAACACTTACCATTTCATTTGCATACACGTAAGACATAAACATAACATTAACCATAGCCACAAGCTAGTGATTAAACACATAACTTAGCAATATCATCACATAGTAAGATGTGGGTTCATAACATAGCATCACTTATATCATACCTTTCATAAACATTAATACTCATACTTTGATCATTGGTACATCATACCTTTCCATATTTGTCGTGGTGTAGTCAATCGAAACCCTTACTGGAGATCACACAAGGTGTGCTAAACAATGGTCGTAATCATCCCTTTTCATATTTGGTGGTCAAAACCATCCCTCTTCATTAACCGATGGTTGTCACCATCCCTTTTCATAGTTGATGGTCGTCACCATCCCTTTTCATGATCGATAGCTGAAACTATCCCTGTTCATAGTCGATAGCCGAAGCTATCTCTTTTCATATTCGATGGTCATCACCATCCCTTTTCATAGTTGATGGTCGTCACCATCCCTTTTCATAATCGATACCCAAAGTTATCCCTTTTCATTAATCGATGATCACCGATATGCAGTTGGAGTTACGTCATCTCATAACATCATAACTTGTATAATAACATATATATATTGATTCATTTTCAATAAAATCATATTTTAACATTCAATTTAATCAACATTATACATAATACAATTCATACGAACTTACCTGGCTAAATTACAGAAATGTTAAAGTACATGGCATTTTGGTAATTTTCTATTCTCCTCGATTTTCCACTCGATCTTGAACTAAATGAATAATCTCATTCAATCTATTATTTAAGACAGTAAAACAATGTATTTTATGCAAATAGTCATTTTTTACAATTTTACAAAATTGCCCCTAAATTTTTTACTTTTATTCAATTTATTCCCTAAGCCTAAAACATGCAAATTAACCATTTTTACCCAAAATTGAGCCTAGTTGAATACTCATGGCATCCAATACAGCACATTATTGCAACAATTTCACATCAAGTCCTTGTACTTTTATTATTTTAACAATTTAGTCCCTAATCAAAAAATTCTTCAAAAATCACTTAACAAAATACTTTTAAATACAAACTAATATCTCATACTCATCATTTAACATCTAAAATCACAAGGTTCTTCAATGGCAACATTAAAAATCTTTAATAGTTTCAACATCGAAGGTACAGGCTAACTGGACCTAGTTGCAACAATCTAAAAAATATAAAAATTATTAAAAACGGGACCAAAATCACATACCATGCATGAAATTTCACCATGGTCGAAACTTAGCTTCATACTTCCATGGACATTCGGTTGATGAAGAAGAAAATCAAAAAGATGATAAGAATTTAGCCTTTTGTTTTTATTTATTTTAATTTAATTTATCAAATTACACTTTTAACCTTGGTTATTAATTAAATAAAACACCAAATTCATGCTCATAATTTTCCACTAACTCCTTGAATGGTTTAATTATCATTCAAGTCTCTTTACCTTTATTCAATAAGCCATTTAATCACTCAAATCAAATAGTGATCAAACTTTACATCTTTTACGATTTAATCCTTTTTAATTAATTAACTATCGAAACGTTAAAAATTTTCAACGAAACTTTACTACCATCTTAATGACACTCCATAAATATTTATAAAAATATTTACGATTCAGTTTATAGAAACGAGGTCCCGGTACCTCATTATCTAAAACCACTTGACCTTAAGGTCTTACCACTCGAACTTAATAAATCATTTAAATAACTTAATTTCTCGAATTAAAAACCTTTTCAAAGCCACATTTGACTCGTAAAATCATATTATTTACAAACTTACTCATCGGATTTGGTGGCCTTAAAACCACTGTTTCAGACACCACTGAAAAACAAGTTGTTACATGTATTTTGTATTTGTCTTTTATATTTTGCATGCATAGCAAAATTATGACAAGTAAATATTAGCTCATTGATTGTCTAAGTTCAAACTAAAGATAAGTGGCATTGTAAGAATGTTTATATTCTGAGAAAGACAACTTACTTCAGTAGATAATCTAAATAAGTCTGTAATCCCGTAAAAGAATCAAAGTGAGCATTTGATTCAAATACTGAGAAGGATTATTACGTTGTCTACAATTCCAATTGGGGAGATGGCTAGTCTTGGCTATGGGAGCAAATGACTACATGAGTAGAGACATAGATGTATTTATTGGTAGAATGATACATTGGACTGGACCCAAGATGAATTAATTCTAAGTCTAGTTGTGAATTAATTCACTTGTGACGTTCATGGTGTGATTTACCTAAATGCTAACTTAGTCACTGATCATGCGTATGTAACTCATGTGCTTTAATATAAGTAGAGGTTTATACTCTAAAGATGATCGACCCTATAGCCGGTATGTTTGGTACGTGACTTGTGTATAGCATGGCTTAACTAGAAACAATAGAATTCATGCTCAATTAAAAAGTTAATGATATCCTCTCATTGACATTGTGTGAATTGATAAATATGGAACGTGGCAACAGGTTTGTAACACCCCTAACCCATATTCATTGCCAGAATAGGGTTAAAGAGCATTACCAGAGTTTACAGAACAAAGACAATTACTTCAAGTCATTTACTACTCATATCAAAAACCAATCATATTTAATCATATTTTCCCTTAAAAATATCCTCGAGGCCCAATTTATGCATTATAAACAAATCAGGACTATATCAAAGACTCAGAAAATTTTTTGCTAAATTCCAAAATTTTTTAAATACAGGAGTCACACGCCCGTGTAGGTCCATGTGGCTCACACGGCCAAATGGCATGCCCGTGTCCTAGGTCATGTGGCATTCGATGTAAGGCACACAACCATGTCCTAGCCCGTGTTCATACCCATGTAACTCTCTGACTTGGGTCACATAGCCAGCCACACGCCCGTGTGCTAGGCTGAGTGAACAATTTAATTTTTAAAAAATCAAGTGCAAGTTTCACATGGTCAAGACACATGCCCATGAGTTGGGCCTTGTGTTTCATATGGTTGAGACACACGCCCGTGTCTCTGCCCGTGTGACCAATTCTGAGAATCCTGTTTCTCAATTATTAAGATGCAGGGGACAAACGGCCAAACAACACGCCCATACGCATGACCGTGTGTCACACACGGCTAAGACACATGCCGGTGTCTATGCCCGTGTGGACAAAATCAGGCCATTTCCAAGCCTTATTTTTCATCCAACCTGAAATCAACATACCCAACAAATTTTTGTACTATTACAAGTTACAATATAACATTCAATTCAAGTCAATTTCAAGTTCAATTCATGTCATAACATTCTATTTAACCAATTATTTGATCTTACCTAATTGACCATATAAATATATGAGTATACTTTACCCATCCATACAATCAATAATATATTTATATATCTTCCATCATTCAATCATTCCAATGCACACATCAAGCATGGCAAGACCTTATATAACTACATCCAAATATGATTAACGCTAGCCATTCCAATGGCTAGTTACAACTAAAACATTTTATCATTATGCCTACTTAGCTTATACATGCCGTTATACCAATACCAAAAGTTTTCTTATTTTATATACCGAGAAGTCCAAGGGATAGTGTGATGTGTCTCCGACCAAGTTCCAACTTCACAAGCTTTCGAGCATTGTAAAACAGAGGAAGTAAAACAGAGTAAGCATATTATGCTTAGTAAGTTCGTATAACAAGAATTTAACTTACCAATTGTAATTATTTAAAGTAAGCATACAAACATGCATCCATAACGTTGTGACCAATTGCCTAGACACATGCTCTCATCAAATAAGTTAGTCATGAAAATTTTACATGATTATCAAGAAAACAAAGATGAGCTCATCATGCAGCCATTTCCAGGTATTTAAGGGATATTCAAGATATAACTTATTTAATTCTTATATTTTCTTACATCAGGAGTTTTGTCCGTTGAATCATTGTAATATCGATGGATACTTGGGTAGTACACACAAGATGTACTTATCAATAATTCGTCAATTCATATACAGGGGTGCTCATTAGAGCACATAACCAGGAAGCACACTCTCAAGCCTTATCACTGGAAGCTCATGTGAGCCATGTATCGGGAAGCTTATCCGTGCTATACAACAGAAAGCTCATATGAGCCACAATCGAGAAGTTCTCAAAGAACCATACCGGGAAGCTCACAAAGAGCCATGTAACGGGAAGCTCTGGATAGCCATATATCAGGAAATTCAAGCAAGCACTATCGGGAAACTCACAAAGAGCCAATTATCAGAAAGCTTACAAAGAGCCTATATCAGAAAGCTCGTAAGAGCTAAGGTGTGTCCACAACAAATGTTGGATCACAACCTATCGGGACACTTTGAAGAGCTATAACGGGACGCTCGAGAGGGCTAATAACGGGACGCTCTTTCGAGCTATGGTGTGTCCGCAACATATGCAGGACCACAACCAATACGGAAACCCTGTATCCAATCGAATTTCATTTATTCAAACGGGACTTAATGTTTGTCAGACATTATCGGATATATAATCAATTTTATGTATATGACAATTACAAAATTCATATATATATAAACATTCAATACAAACATATAAATATACACAATTTAGTTACACGAACTTACCTTGATACTTGTTCGTATATGAGAATCTACTAATCCGAAAGTTTTTCTTTCCCTCGATCTAACTCCTTATTTGGTGTTTTCGGATCTATATAAATTAATTTAATCATTAATTTATTACATTTCACATTCAAATCAATCCAATTAATATCATAGGCAAAACTACCATTTTGCCCCTATACTTTTCATTAATTTCAATTTCGTCCCTAGGCTCAAAAAATGAAATTCATGCAATTTAATCTTTATTCCAAGCCTAGCTAAACTTTCATATAACATTTACAGCTCATGTATTTCACAAAAATTAGAAATTTTTCATGAATTTTACATCTTTACAATTTAGTCCCTAAATCATAATTTCATGAAAATTCACTTTACAAAAGTTGTTTATCTATCAACAGCCTTTCAATTTCTCCCAAAAATTTCAAAATTTTAGCATATTCATCCATGGTAAAATTTTAATACTTTAATATTTTCACAAATTGATCCCCAAAATAGATATTATTACGATCTCGGAAATGTAAAAATTAATAAAAATGGGACAAGATTACTTACCTAATTAAGCTTGCTTGAATTATTTTCTCTTTCCTAGGGTTTCCATACAAATTTGGGGAAGAAGATGATAATAATATGATATTTGTCTTTTAATTTAATTATCACTTTTAAATTTTTCCACTTTCCAATTTCATCATTTTCTTTAATAAATTTTCATGGATGAATCACCATAAATATCTACTAACTTTATTTAATGGTCTAATTTCCATATAAGGACCTCAAGTTTTGAATTTCATAGTTATTTGATACTTATAGATACTAGATTCAAATTTTTCCTTTTATGCAATTTGGTCCTCTCCACAATTAAGCGTGCAATCGATAAAAATTTTATTAATGAAATTTTCATATGTTATCCCTATCATAATGCAGACCTTGCAATAATATTAAAATAAATTTTCTTTCTGACTCAAATTTATGGTCCCGAAACCACTGTTCTGATTTCACTGAAAACGGGTTGTTACAAGGTTGCTAGTTCTCGACCAAAGAATTTATCACAATCATTTGTCAACAGTGATCATTTTAATCATTATGAAGACACAATGGTGACAATGAGACAAAATTGGGCTCAGGAGCCCAAAACTAATACCAAGACCCAAAAACTGGTCGAGCCAGGCCTGGTATGTGAAATCAAGCCGACGATCCAACGATGGCAAGACCGGACTAGTCCGATTGCCACTGACCTAGATCAAACCGTTAGTAGTCGAACCAGCTCGAGGTGTCATAAGTGTGTCGCACCTACATCACCAGACACGACAGTGCCAGCGGTTGGGACGATGGCATTCTGGTGGCCAGTGGTGGTTGGTCTTTGGAGGTTGAGTAGTTGAAGAGTTACATTCCTACTGGGACTCTACCAGAGAATTTGATTTCAGATTAACTATTCCAAAAATAATGTTATTTTATTAGTTTAATATTAAATTTAATTTAATGTTTTTATTGATAGATATTATATTAGTTTAATATTAAAGTGATTAAGTTTAATCATAGTTGAACTCTCTAAACACTCCTTATATAAAGGGAGTCTTGCATCATTATTTTTCACACACTTGAATTCAAGAGAAGAGAGAAAATTCTCTGAAGAGAGTATTTTAGAAAATTTGTAAAGATATTTTTCTGATTTACAATTTGGCCCAAAAGTTTAAAAAATTACAAAATTACCCCATTAATAATTTTTGTTAATTTTTTTATTCGAAGCGAGCCTACACACGGCAGATGTGAGCTTAAAGATAGCGGAGAAGACTACTCGGTCAAAGTGTTCATCCTAGACAAATCGAAAAGGTACAATTTTTATTAAGTGTTTGTTACTTTAGATATCACAACTAAGATCTTGTTTTGGAAAAAAAATTTAAAACTTTGTTTTCCGTAAATTTATTTTCTACTGTGTCTTTCAAACCTGTTTTTCTAACAATTTTTACTCAGCAACCTCATATGGCTATATATTAATGGAGATCCATTTCTCTATTCATCTGCCCATAGCTCAAATTCGTCATAGCTAACATTGATGCTCGAACAACATAGTGTCCCCTCTGCAAGGCCCGGAGCTTCGCATATCATGGTTTGCAGCCAACAACACCATATGACAGTATACAAAAACACCATTTCCCATATCCTAACTTCATCAAACCCGTCAATAAGCTCCCTCTCCATACTCCACTGTCCCATTCATGAAATAAAAGCAATTTAAAAAAATATTATCATGGAGTACATTACTTTTCAAGGATAAAAATCATAACCAATTCAACCTCATGCATTGTAACACCCTATACCCGTATCCTACGTTGGGACTGAGTACAAGGGGTTACCTAACTTAAACTCGTGCTTACGACCAATTCTGAGTCTCCAAGACTTGGAAAAATTTAAAACTTTTTCAAGCTTATCAACACGTCCTTAATATGGGACTACGAGGCCCAAAACACACATCCAAAATCATTCAAAAATAACTCGGGCTCTTTAGTCAACTTTAGAAAAATGACACTTGACACAGGGGCACATGCCCGTGTGAGAGGGGCAACATGTCCGTGTGACCAATTTGGCATGGTCGTGCTGTTGGCCTATGTGGCTCACACGGGCTAAGCAATACATGGACACGCCAGTGTCCGACACCCTTGTGGAATTAATTCCAAATTCATACCTATAGAGGTTTTCACATGGCTTGGCATATGCCCGTGTCCTAGCCCGTGTGAAAAAACGTTGACATTCTGTTTCTGACGTCATCATTTCTTAAGGGTCACACGGCCAAGGCACACACCCGTGTGCTAGGCCGTGCCTTTCACACGGCTGAGACACACGACCGTGTCCCTACCTGTGTGTCACACATGGCCTAGACACATGCCCGTGTGTCTACCCGTGTGGACAAAATAAGGCTATTTACCAAGCCTTTTTGCCAACCTTACTTACATAACCTGCATAAGATCACTCTATACCAATACAAGGGCACATCATATGGTCAAATCAACCATAATAGACAACATTTCAATTGTGAAAATTTACTCATCCATAAAAAGTAACATCTACTATACAATATCAAAATGAATATTGACCATTACCCATGGCCTTATACAAAATGAAAGGATTTAACCCAAGCCACACATTTGGCTAATTTCTCAAGGACATAAAACAATAAAGTTTAAGCCATATACATGCCATACTTAAAAACAAGAAGTCTAACTATACCGAGTGCTTCAGATGATAGTGTGATAGTAGCCTCTGACGTTCGTTGAATCCTTGAGCTATTTATGCATCACTATAAGGAAATGGGAAAAGAGAGGGAGTAAGCATAAAGCTTAGTAAGTTGTACATAAATTAATATATGATAACAATTTTACAATTCTTCAACATGCTCATCACACAAAAATGGGTATAAGCACAACTTAATCATCACTACCCATATAAATCTCATAGCATATATTGAGCTCATATCTCATGCATGTCAATTAAGTACTTGTACCACTCATAACATGGTTATACCTTACTCATTAGCTTAAACTACATCTCTCACTGTTGAATCGTTCAGAACTTTACCGGATATTCGACAAGCCTCAAGCATCGGATAGGGTGTCGATGCCATATCTCAAATATGGTCTTACACTGACTATCATCTCGTAGCTGATGCATGTCCTAGACATGTCTTACACTGCCTTATGTCTCGAGGCCAATACATGTCCTGGACATGTCTTACACTAGCACTCGTCTCGATGCCGATGCCATGTCCCAGACATGGTCTTACACAGGCTCTCATAATGTAGCTGATACATGTCCCAGACACGTCTTACAGTAGCCCACAATAACCCACATGTCACGGCATGGATATCCGATTTATTTCCTAGGTTCAAACGGAAACTCTACTATCTTTACTATCATCATACTTTCTCAATTCCACAATCAAGCAATTCATGCTATATTAATTCAAATAAAAATCAACACACACATTAGCAATGTAGTTGTATTATTTACATACAACTTACCTCAGTTACAAAATATGGTGTTAAGTCGGTTTTAATCAATTTTCTTGGCTTTCCCCCGGTCTAAGTTTGGAGTTTGAATTTCTTGATCTATAATAACAAAAATTCACAAATTTAATCATTTTATCAATCTAGGCACTCAATCTATACTTGGGAAAAATTATTATTTTGCCCCTAGACTTTTGCAAAATGACTATTTTACCCCTAGGTTCGAAAATTGATTTTTATCAAATTTCCTCCTATCAAAAGCCTAGCCAAACCCTTAATACTCTTATAGCTATCCAAAATTTCCATTATCTCACCCATTTATCAACAAATTTCCAACTTATGCCAAATAGTCCCTATTATGGTTTTCATGAAGAAACCCTTCACAAAAGTTGTTTATTACACATCTAATACTCATATTCTTCCATAAAATTTCAAAAAACTACACATATGCTTTCATAGTCCCCTCATTTAAACGCTCACGCTTCAAGGGGTCAAAAAATGTAAAAATCATCAACAAAAAGTATGTAAATCACTTACTTGTAAGAGAAATAAGTTGCTGAAATTTTGAAGCTCAAAACCCCCAAAAATGGCTAAATTTTTGGTGGAGAGAATAGTTAAAAAGGATGATATCATCTTTCTTTTCTTTTATTTCATTTTGGTCAAAATAAATCACCAAACTTCACCTAATGCTTGACTATTTTAATTTCTTGTCCCATGGCTGGCCATCACCTATTTAATGGCCTAATTTCACTTTAAATACCCCCAATTATGATACATGGCAAATTTGACACCCTTAGCTATCAATTTAAGACTTTTGCACTTTATACGATTTAGTCATTTTTCGCAATTGGGCTCACAAACGTCAAAATTAATTCACCAAAATTTTTATGCACTAATATAAACATGCTATAACATCTAAATAATTATAAAATAATTTATTCGACTCTAAATTTGTGCTCTTGAGACACTATTCCGATTAGGCCCTAAATCGGGTTGTTACATGCATACAAAACTGTCTCAATCAGCCAAGATCATATCAGTCATTCAAAATCCCAGAAATGGAGGATAGAAATTCACTTGGATTCTTTTATCCTCACCAACTTAGCTTGAACAAATGCCAGAGCCTTTTTCGTCTGACAGCTAAGCATAACAACCATTTATTTGTTAAACTAAAGGTGTTCAACCCTTAAAACCCAGAATCTATAATTATATAGGAGCTTTTAAGAGTTACTACTCCACTTCTTTCCTCAATCCATAAGTACAGAGAAGTATGGAAGCTTACCAGTTCCTAAATTTCTCTAGTATCAGACTTTAATTCTCACAATTGTTATCATAAGCAGAGCTTCCTTGAGCTACATCCTCTTCTTCTCCAGAGCGACTGAAGAAAATGATGCTATGGAAAGAACAAGATTGTAAATAGAATTGAGAAAATTTTGTCTCCACACACACCTATATATATACTCCTTAAGCGCGGTCTTCAGCAACTATCTTAACCTTCCATCCTTAACCATTTTGTCTCCCACTATGGAACTAGTCAGTTTCATCCTAACCGTACCAGAAGTAAGGTCCAACTAATCATAATTCGACCACTAAAATTTTTGAATTTTCGGGTGGAGTCCGATAATTTGCTAATCCTTTCAATTTAATCTTAACTATCCTTAAATTTTGAGTCAATAAAGATAATTGAGTGTTATAGTTGTGGATTCATCTAGTTTCCAAGGCTCCTTAGGACTTCTGCATGCCACTTTCCATCTTTTCCATCTATCTTCTTTATTCTATCTTGTTTTTTTTTTAATTTTTCAAATCTTTGATTTATTTACTATCATTTTTTTCTATCTTAATTATTTATTTTAATTGCTTCCTTTTAATTCTTATATCTGATTAGGATTTTGTTTGCATTTTAGGTTGTGTCAAACTCCGAGTTCTTCTTCATTTGTCTAGAACCCTAGGCCAAATCTATGACTTGGACAAACTTACAATCCTATTCAACACGTGCATCCATATGCCTTGTGTACCTATCTATTCAACACGTGCATCCATATGCTTTGTGTACCTATCTCATATGCTTTGATATATTGAAAGGCTACATTCAATTGGTATTAAAGTCGAAAGCTGATATGTTGGGTATATCACTTATGTATAGCATGACTTCACTTGAAAAAGTGGAATTCATAGCTCGATTAAAGAGTAAATGGTATCCTCTTACTGACACTGCATGGATTATGAAAAAGGAACATGGTCACGGGTCATTTTCCAAGGACGAATGATTGTTATTTCTCTCTGTTAGTAATAATTTTTTTCATCGTGGAGGATACATTGGTGATCATAAGATAAAAATATACTTATATTTAGTGAACGAATTTAATGTAAAGAGACTAAGGATATTCTATAAGATAACACACTAATCACAAAGTCATTGGAGAAAGCATAAATATAGGTTGCTTTTGTAATGGTAGATAATGAGGAGTTCAACATGGTACTTTTAGTTGATTGACTCCATGATTAAATAATGTTATAATTAATAAATGAAGAGTTCAAACTTAATTACAAATTATTTAAGTACTAAATATATATGTTCAATCAGTCCATTCAATATCTCAACAAAACCATGTATAGATTGCAAATTAGAACTGATATGATAAATGAATGAAAACGACGAATGGGAAATAGGTTGTGTGAATTACTATCCATAGTAAATGCATTTTTTTCAAAAGGAACAAGAAATGACATAGAAATTAATTTAATTTCTTTATATTATTATTTAATTGAATGTAATTAAATAATTGAAGTTCAAAGTAAATAATAAATTAATTAGTCATCACAGTTTTACTAAATAATGCAATTAAATTTATTTACTCATAGATTCTAATAGGGTAAAGTCAAGAAAATAATTAAATTAATTAATTTTAATAAATTAAATTAAGAATATTTTGGGAATAAAAAACTAATTATTAATTTGAATAATCATATGAACTTATGTTAATTTTCTTTAAAACTAGACTGTATATGTAATTATACTCAATACATGAAAAGCCCATAGGCCCTGTACAACATAGGGTGGTAGCACAGTAGGTATGGGAACATTGAGTGTGGTGTCCTCTAGAGTTCTAGTAGAACTCTGAGTTTGTATTAATATATAAAGTTTCCCTTCCTTCCTATTCTAGTACAACTCTTGTGATTTTTCTCTATATATAAGTTTTATGGGGGAGCCGAATAAACAAACCAGTCATACATGGATACTCTGTCGAAATTTAGGTTAAATTTAGGTTAAATTTATTTAACCTCAAATAAATTTTGCTTTTCATGAGTACTAGAGATATAAATTTTTGAGATGATAAATTGCAACTTCCTTGATAATTATAATTTAAATTTTGTGACTGCAAATTTCGGTTTTGATTCCCATAGGAAAAGTTAACTTCTTCCATTAGAAAGTTACGATTTTCATTCTGTGTACAGTTCTTGATAAAAGCCCACTCTTTTAACATACAAGAGTTCAAGAATAGTAGAGAAATTTATTCAATAGAAGTTAGAATTCAATTAGACTTCCTAATATAAAAACATAATTACTAAATTTGATAAAATTTATTGCAATAAATAACAAAATAAAGATTTAATTTATGAAAAAAATTAAACTTTCGTTTTGCAAAGAAACATTTTTCATAAAAATAAAATTCCCAAACACCTTTGTCAACCACTATGTCTTGTACCAAGGTCGATTCATCGTAATTGCACCCAACTATATATGGCTTCAGAAGGGTTCGAAATATGGGATGTAGTTGTCCACCCAAAAGCGAATTTTACTATCATCTCCTACGAACCAACACGCATTGTAAATAATCATGTCCCAAACTTGAGCAAGAGACGTCTAAATACCGAAAATCTATGGCGGGTTAACTCGTTAGAAAATCCTCGATTATGCTGTACTTAGCATTAATGCCTTGAACCCATAAAGAGTCAAGCTTGGTATTAAGTTAAAATCCTAATTTCATTAAAAATGATTTGTTCTGATCATGAAATTTCCTGAATTCGCAGCCACCATTTATAGTGGGTTGGAATTCACTAGAGCAATTTTCCGTTCATGATTGGAGGCTCCCCAAATAAAATGGGTAGCAAAAAGAAGGTCACATCATTATTCATTTACAGATGAAGGTCGAAAACGTGAGTAATTATATGGTAATTTTTTATGGTTAAATAAATTTATTAATTGTTAGATAATTAATTTTGCAATTTATTTATTTTTATATTATTTCAAAAATTATAAAAAAGGAGTACAAAAATCGAGTTTTCTGTTAGAGACGGTAACAGTTGAGAAACAAATTAATAAAAAGTATGTTTTATTTAAAGCACACAAAAAAGAATATGAAAATGAAATTTGTTCATGAGCTTGAGAACTGGGTAGAAAAGAGTATGAACATGGAATTTGACCAGCATAAGCTTTAATTGCTTTCGGCCTAGCGACAACACTTTGAAGCTTTTATAACATAACACGTATTTTAACATCCTAACAAAAAAACATGCCTCTTTTGACTTTTTCCTTAAAATACATATAAATTTAAATGTCCAAAATTAAATGATAAATAAATATCACAGATGAAAAACCTTCTATTTGATAATTAATATGGTCTTGCTTGATGGTGGAACGGTTCCATAAAGTAATGATGAATGAGGTGATATCATAACTAAAATTCCTCTATCCATATATTAAGTAAGCCTTTGCCTGACTTAAAATTTGAAGTTGCCGTCGACCACTTTTGAAGGTAAAGAAAAGTATAAAATTCGTGGACGGTATAAGTATGGCCTAAAAGGGAGAACAATAAAGACAACCCTCCCCATGTTTACATCATGGATCCCTAACTTCCAACCGAATATTTATTATGTGATTTCTACTGAACAATAAAACCCAAATTAAGTTAGAAAAATCATTCATTAATCTCGAAAAGCAGTTCAATTTTCCATTAATGCAACCAAATGAAGGAAGAAAAAAGTTTAAATGTTTAATTTCCTCTATGATGTCATTATTTTCTAGATACAGATATATACTTACATATTAGTTTTTGAAATTCCTAAACTATATTATATGTAATTAATAATGGGAAGAGATTTACTTATATGAGTGTAAAATTTAGTAACTTTTTGCATAATTAATATTTTAACAACCCAACCATTGAATTTATCAAGATATTTGTGTTTGTGATGCATGTAAATTTCTTAACTAATCTAATATGTCTATCATATTGATCTAAAAAATTACCTATATTAATTACTTATATTTTACACTAGTGTAAGTTGATAATATCTCCCCATCAATAATATTGAGATATTTTTCTCTGTGTCCTCTTTTCCTGGTGACGTTTGCCTATTTATATGATATAGGTTCTGTTCATTGAGATGACAGGTTAAGTAGGCTCCATGCTTATAGATGCATACCCTACTTTAAATTGAACATGTGTTACGCGTTCTCATGCACGTATAACATCGTAGGGGAGTAGGCTCGATGAGCGAGCCACGAGCTCAGTTTGCGATCCCATCATGAGAGCTCAATCTGTGATCTCATCATGCGAGCTCAGTCTACAACCTCGTGTGTTTGGGCCGATGCTAATCCAAACCCAAATGGATTTTAGACCGATGGTGGTAACTGTCCTAATAAATAATATATAATGTATGAAGTCGAAACATTTTTATTAAAAGGGTATCTATTTATTATATCACTCATATGCAATATGATTAATAAAAAAATTATATTGTTTTAAAGTTTATTAAAAATAATAGAAATTGAATAAAATTAAAGATTGAGTGTATATATTATTTTTCTACAACATAATCTTATGTATTGTGGGAAGGCTACCACACTATAGCTTCTTCAACTACTCTTCCTACAGTTTATTTTCACATTGTAGACATCATATTTTGTTCGAATACAAAAGATTAGAATTAATTTCGCACCCGAGTTATAATTTGGTTTGAATCTTGAATCAAAGCATAAATCGAATTAAGATTTTCGCAATCCTCGATCATCTCATTTAAACTTGTTATTTGTGATTCAATCAAACTCAAGGTTATATTAGTTTTGACTTTAGAATCTATTTTATTCTTGAATCCAAATTTCATTGGTATTTCAGAATTTAAGATTTCTATCAGGTTGAATGTGTTTATTCTAATCTAAAATCTCGCGGTTCGATCCATAAGATTTATGTCTTGGAGAGCTTATTCGGACTTAAATTTTAGGCCTAGGCTAACAACCAACCTTGTACAGCAGACCCATCACCTTAGTCCCTTCAATTGATACCATCACTGTCACTACCCCTAAAATCGCCGTACTGTTGGTTATCCTATGCTTATCCCTACTTCTCTGCTTCATTGCTACTACCACTTGCAAGCAGCCATTCTACATTCATCGGTCCCACAACAATAATCTCTACCACCGCATGAAGACAATTATAAAACCACATGATAACATTATCATGAAAGGGATTTTGTTGACCACGATTAAATTGATTACTAATAAAAATATCACATCATATTAGAGGAAGCACGCATACTGGATTGTCACGTTACTTCGATTCAGAGAAGAAAATTGTTCACGAACTAAAATATTAACTTCCCTAAACTTGAAGGAACAATTTATGCTTAAGAAACAAACGTAAAGTCTTTTTGTCTTTGTTATTTTTACTTGACAAAGAACGTGGGGTTCCTTTCCTCGTTTTTTATATATATTTCTACAGTAAAGGGACTATCCCTTTATAACTCTCATAAACTGCATGGCAGTTTATTTTCTTTTTTGTTTTTTTAAATTTAAATGTAAATTTGTTATGAAGTTTATCCATTATGTGAGATGTGATTTAGTGTTTGAGAATCCATTATGGACTCTAACACCAACATCTCTCACTCGTACGTTATGGTCATCAGTATTCTTGCAATGAAGCATTAGGAGATCATTTAACTTTTTTCATTTCTCGTTAAGTTTCATACTAGGAAGTAGTCCATGCAACCAATACACATTAGTTTTGAGAGCAACTACTTTATAATCGTTAGGTGTCTATAACAGCTCATGAATATAAATAGAGCTTTTCAGAAACCCTAAATTCATTTAGTCACTTTCCTAGTCGCGGATGATATCTTTTAGTATTAAAATATATAACAAACATTTTGTATTCACAATTTTGTTCACTATTAGAACATAATTGGAACAATTGAAGAACATAATTGGAACAATTGAATGAGACACTATAATGATCTTCTCTTTTCCTCGAATCTCTCTATTTCAATTTAATTGCTCTCTTGAGCTTTCATCAAAACTCCTAGTTTTGAAGCGGAGTTGGGTAAAAACTTCTCTGAAAATATTCCATCGACATTCTCATGCATATTAAAAATTATGAATCTATATTATTTTAATTCTCTACTTAACTACTGGCTTCAGTGTTATGTTTATTGTTTTATAACGATTACTTGAGTTATGACTCACACTGAGTTTATTAGCTCACCGTTTGCTCTACTGATTTATTTTTTAGATAATCCTCGAGGTTAGGACTTGGACGCAGCTCTTGAAGGGGCAACTCGGATATTTTTGTATTTAAAGTATTTTAAACTTATTTTTTTATACATGCTTTGGGACTATCGTAAATTTTATTTGGATTGTGACATGAATTTTTAATTTGGAATTATTTTTATTGCATGATATTAAAATTTTTAAAACTGCTTAAGTTTGTATTTGAAATGGTTATGCATGAAACTTGGTTTTTAATTAAAAAAAGTTGTCAATATCACTCTTTTCCACTGCAATACTGAAAACAAGTTTTTAATAAAAATTCAACTTAGTTTTCAAAATAATGACTTTTTTACAAATGCAATACTAAAATCAATCGATTTATGAAATTAACATATTTTTGTGAAATTAAGAGAAATATTACTGGTGACTTGTCCACATATTTCTGATAGTATATCTGCATATCTGGTGGTTTGTCCATATATATTTCTAGCAGGTTGACTACAATTACTTGTGGCTTGTCTACAATATGGTGTGTTTTTGGATGGATGAGTTCTGGGGATCTCTTATAGTGGTGTGTAGCGGAGTTGGGTAGGAACTTCTCTGAAAATATTCCATTGACATGCTCATGCATATTGAAAACTATGAATCTGTACTATTTTAATTCTCTATTTAACTACTAACTTGAATGTTATGTTTACTGTTTTATACTGATTACTTGAGTTATGACTCACACTGAGTTTATTAGCTCACCCTTTAGTATATTGATTTATTTTTCCGATAATCCTCAAGGTTAGGACTTGGATGCAACTTTTGAAGGGGCAACTCGGATATTTTTCTATTTAAAGTATTTTTGTAATACCCCTAACTCATCTCTGTTTTCGGATTAAGGTTACAGAGCATTATTGTACAAATCAAAACAAGTAACATCAATACAGAAAAATTATGCAAGCTTAATATGAATCAATAATAATTCTGACTAGACCCTAAAAAAATTTTGGGAACATTCGAAACCAAAATGAAACAATTCAGAAAATTTTGGAAAATGTTGAAAAATTAGGAAATAGAGGTCACACGGTCGTTTGACATAGTCCAGACCGTATGAACATTCGAAGTCTAGACATATGATCATGTCCCAGCTTGTGTGTCCACCCGTGTCGGTATTTGAAATAGGGTTGTACAGTCGTGTCGCAAGCCATGAGCCAAATCGTATGTGCATTCAATGTTGGATCACACAGCTGTGTCGTAGACCATGTGGAACCTGCACTTGAAATTTAAAATGACACAAGGCCGTATAAGGGGGCTGTGTGTGGCACACAGCCGTGTGATAACCTATGTGCTCCTTTAATAACCCCTAAGACAAGCTATTTCAGTAACACCCCAACCCGACACAGACGTTATGGCCGAATCTGGCGATGTCACATGATAGGGTGTTTGAAAACTAGGTTTCTATGATAAATCCATTTTCGTTTAATTACTTTTCTTATATCTTATTAAATTCCAAAATTCTTACTCGTTAAACCGATTGTTTTAAACATAATTTCTTGTGAAAGCTTTTGTGAAATCCTCTAAAATGTTAATAGGTAAAAGAATTGGAGTGGGTTGAATGTATTTACTGAAATACCCCAATCCTTTTTTTGAAAGACCCGTATAGAAATATGCTACTGACGTGAGTAAAGCTAAAGCAACAGTAGTATTTATATCATTCGTGGGTTTCTCCATTTTGAGTAAATCGTGTGTTTAGAGAAAACTTTGCCTTTTTGAAAATCGAGTTTTCCTACGTCTAGCAGTTATAAATCCATAAAAATAAATAAAAACCAAATTTAAGCAAAAGTCCAAAAAAATTCCCCAAATTACATCCAAATAAATCGCGGTAAATAAAACCATAAATCACAAATTATAAATCGTAAAGTCCCAAAAACTATGGTCACCATCGAGTCCTCCGTCTCTTAATCGGTCTAAGTTTGGGGATTACCTATGCACATTAAACAGAGAGGGGAGATTTTACGTAAACTCAGTGTGTAATCCCACAAAAAACAAGCAATAGTAAGCACAGTGCATAGTCAAAAACAGTCTTGGGCCTGAGCCCCTTTTAGTATCAGTATCAGTATGCACAAGGGCCTTAGCCCATCACAGTATTAATAATAGATATACAGTATTCAGTAACCAAGCCCTACCCAACTAGTCTCTACACACCATCTCCGTCCAACCCTACACTCTATGTGGGGATTAAATCAACCCACCCATCCCTACACTCCAGGTAGTACTGAATGCGGCACAAAACAGTAGTTTGCAGCTGAGCTGCCAGTATATTAGCCTTAAAAGCCTTTCAGTACACTTCCTCCAAATAAAATCAACCCAACCCCACGCAATGCAACATACAATACATGACATGCTATCTCATGATATCAGTACATATAACTAGTAAATGTATACATGCATACTATTATCATACTCAATATATATCCATCAATCAATCTGTTCACACAATTAGGGGTCTAAGTTATGCTTACCAACCCTACAGTAGGTTCACAGTCAACTTGGGCGACCCGTGCCACCTTAGCAATCAATTCAGTGAAATCGGGCTCGCATGCCCATATGGCCTACCCGTGTGGGCTCACATGCCCATGTGGCCCATACGACCCAAATTTTCCTTGGCCGTATGGATCACACGGCCTGGCCCAAATTCTAGCACGCTCGTGTAGTTTACCCTGTGGACCCATACGCTCATGTAGCCCACAGGCCCAAATCAATCCATCGTGTGTCGTACACGGCCTGTCTGGCCATCACACGATCGTGTCTTGCACATATAGCCTGGCCTCGTCAATCACATATCCTTATTAGGGCACACGGCCGGCCACATGAGCGACCACACGCCCGTGTGGTGTCGACAATAGGGTTTTTTAGCTTTTCATTGAACCCCATTTTCTGCGTTTCGGGTACACACCTAGTATTGATTGATGCTAAAACGATCCTTGAGCACTCTAGAACCTAAAAGTCGGTATTCCAAGCCCAATCTCAATGACACTAACAAAACTTGATCAAAAATACAACAAGATGATCAACTTTCAACTATCAAAAACCTTACATTTGATCAAGAACAACTTTTCTACACCACTTCAATACCGATCAAAAAACTCCAGCCCTTAACTTTCTCCAAAAACAAAACGAAACCCATCAATCAATATCTCAAAATCAAAATAACAACACTTACTTCTCTTACCGAAGCTTACCAAACCCGTGTGAGTACAATTAACGTTGCAAATACAGAAAAAAAGAAATGAATTTAGAAAAACGAAGCAAAAAGGAGAGAGGAAGCCCAAGACAAATTCGACAAAAAAAAGAAAATGGAAGAGTAGGGTAGGACGTCAAAAATTTTGAGGAAAGAGAGAACAAAATTTTGGATGAACCAAAAAATAACCAAAAAGATTTTGATAGAATCCAAAATCCCTTAATTATCTCCCCACTTCCCACTAACTACACTATCACAACCACCCACTACTCAGATTTTTAATACAACTCAAACTCCCAACCGCCGAACTGAGCAAAAATAATCTTCTCTGCCTATGCAAGGATTCGAACACCAGACCTTCAATAGACTAACACTCCACTTAACCACTAGACCAGCAGGCTCATTCTGATATGTACTCACAAACTTCTAATTAAAAGCTTACTGACCAGAGATAGGGCTTAATTCATAAAAATACCAAAATTTGTGCAAGTCGTGGCTTGAACTTGGGACCTCTCACACACACCCAGAACACTTAACCACTGAAGCAGATATACAATTGTGTCACATATACCCAAAAACAAAAATTAAAATTTTAGGGCGTTACAATTCTACCCCCTAAAAGAAAATTTTGGCCTCAAATTTACCTAATCAAAACAGATGAGGATACTACTGACGCACCGCATCCTCAGGCTCTCACATGGCCTCCTCAGTGCTATGATTCGACCATAGCACCTTCACTAGTGGAATAGATTTCCTCCTCAGAACCTTTACGTCGTGATCCAAAATCTGAACCGACTCATCCTCGAAGGTCAAGTCTAGTCTAACCTCAATCTCCTCAACAGGGACAATATGAGTAGGACCAGAGTGGTAACGCTTCAATATCGAGACGTGGAACACATCATGAATACGGTCTAACTCTGGAGTTAGCTCTAACTGATAAGCGACTGGTTTTACTCGTTTCAGAATCTGGTAAGGTCCAATAAACCTGGGGCTCAACTTGTCCGTACGACCGAACATCAGAATCTTTTTCCATGGTGAACCCTTAAGAAATACGAAGTCCCCCACAAAATACTCAATCTCGCATCTTTTCATATCCACATAAGATTTTTGCCTGTCCGATGCAGCTTTCAGTCGATCCCGAATCAATCTGACCTTATCCTGAATCTTAGAAACCAACTTAGGACCCAAAACACGTCGTTCACCCAACTTAGTATAACACAAGGGAGTGCGACACTTACGACACTACAGAGGCTCGTTAGGTGCCATCTAAATGCTAGACTAGAAACTATTATTATAGGCAAACTCCGCTAGCGGCAAATACTCCTCCCAACTACATCAGAAATCAATGACACAACTCCTCAACATATCTTCCAGCATCTTAATCACCCTCTCAGATTGACCATTAGTCTGAGGATGGAACGCAATACAGGAGTCCAACCTTGAACCCAGAGCCTCATGTAGCTTTTTCCAAAACCCGAATGTAAAGCGAGGATCCCTATCAGAGATGATTGAAACCGGTACCCCATGCAGTCTCACTGTCTCAGAAATGTAAAGCTTCGCCAACTTTAGCAGTGAATAATCAGTCTTAACAGGTATGGAGTGCACAGACTTGGTCAATTGATCCACGATGACCCAGACAGGATCCTTCTTAGTGGGTGTCAAGGGCAACCCACTAACGAAATCCATTGTTACTCATTCTCATTTCCATAACAGAATCTTAACCAGCTGCAAAAAACCCGAAGGCAACTGATGATCAACCTTAACTTGCTAGCATATCAAACATCTAGCCACAGAATCAGTAACCTCTCGTTTCAATTCTAGCTACTAGTATAACTCTTGGAGATCTCGATATATCTTATTCTCGCTAGGATGCATAGCATAAGGGCTACTATGCGCCTCTCTCAAAATAGACTGCCTTAGATTAGTGTCGTTCGGTACACACATTCGGCCTCGAAAACACAATACACCCTCAGAGTTCAACCCAAAGTCCGTAGTGTTACCACTCTCAATTTGTCAGAACCGAAGACCCAAAGATTCATCCTTCAGCTATTTACCCTTGATCTGATCGATTCAAGTTGGTTTAACTTGCAGCTCAGCTAACAAACTCCCATCGTCGAACAGGCTAAGTCGAGCGAACATCGCTCTCAGATCTGTCATAGCCCAAAGGCACAATGCATCAGCCACCACATTAGCCTTGCCTGGATGGTACTCAATGGTACAGTTGTAATCCTTAAGCAGCTCAACCTATTTACGCTGCCTAAGGTTCAGCTCATTCTGAGTAAGGAGGTACTTGAGGCTCTTGTGATCAGTACAGATGACATACTTCTCACAATACAGGTAGTGCCTCCAGATTTTCAATGCAAAGAGGCCCACTCCAAACCATGCGTCGGATAGTTCGCCTCATGTGTCTTAAGGTAACGAGACGCATGTGCTACCACCTTACCATCCTACATCAACACACATCCCAAACTGATATGAGATGCATCATTATAAACCGTGAACTCCTTTCTAGGCTCCGGCTGTATCAAAACAAGAACCTCAGTCAATACAGTCTTGAGCTTCTCGAAGCTCTCTTACTGCACATTAGACCAGACGTACGGTACACTCTTATGTAGCAGCTTAGTTAAGGTTGCTGCAATTAATGAAAAGACTTCCACAAGTCGTCAATAATAACCTGCCAGCCCTAGAAAGCTGCGGATCTCAAACACATTCTTAGGTTGCTTCCAATCCAATACCGCCTCAATCTTTCGAGGATTGACTTGAATCCCATCAGCAAACACCACATGACCCAGAAATGTTACTTTACGTAACCAGAACTCGTACTTACTGAACTTAGCATAAAGCTATTTTTCCCTCAAAGTCTGAAGAACCACTTTGAGGTGCTCGTTATGCTCATCCTCAATCCTCAAATAAACCAATATGTCATCGATGAACACCACTACGAATCGATCCAAGTAGGGTTGAAAAACTATGTTCATTAGATCCATAAAAGTTTTCGGTGCATTAGTTAGTCCAAATGGCATCACTAGGAACTCGTAGTGACCATAACGAGTCCTAAATGTCGTCTTATGCACATCAGCCTCCTTAAGCCTCAACTGATAATACCCAGAACACAAGTCAATCTTAGAGAACACAGACGCCCTTTAGAACTAGTCAAACAGATCATAATCCTCAGAAGTGGATACTTGTTCTTAATAGTCAACTTATTTAGTTGTCGGTAATCAATACACATCCTCATAGACCCATCCTTCTTAACAAACAGTACCGGTGCTCCCCATGGAGACACACTAGGGCAGATGAACTCACGATCCAACAACTTCTGTATCTGAGCCTGAAGCTCTGTAAACTCCTTCGGTGTCATTCGATAGGGAACGATAGACATAGGAGCCGTACTAGAGAAAAGCTCAATCCCAAACTCCACTTTTTGATTCAGAGATAAACTCAGTAGCTCATTAGGAAAAATGTCCAGAAAATCCCTTACAGTGCAGACATCCTTTACAGTAGAATCCCTAGAAGCAGAAACACTCACGTAGGCCAAGTATGCCTTACATTCCTTGCAAACTAGTTTATCAGCTATCAATGCAAAGATCACGTTAGCTAAGTAGTTCTGACATTCTCCAATCACGACTACATCATCATCCTCCTCAGTTCTCAAGACAACCCTCTTAGTCACACAATCCAAGCTTACACAATGTTTGACCAACCAATGCATCCCCAATATCATGTTGAACTCCCCAAATAGGAGCTCCATTAAGTTGGCCAAAAATACCGTCCCTTGGACCTCTAAAGGAACATTCTTATACAGTTTGCTAACTCTAACAGATTGTCACAGCAGGCTTATTACAGTCACTTCACTTGTGGTGCTCTCAACTAGAATCCCCAAGGTTTCAGACACAATGCTGGCTACATAAGAATGTGTAGATCCCATATCTATTAATGTAGTGTAAGGCACATCATAAAAAAAAGTACCCGTGATGACGTTCGGAGCATCTCTATCCTCTTAATGATGTACAGCGTATACAAGAGTAGACTGCCTCACCTCAGTCTGTTCAGCACCTCTGTCCAGTGCTCTTTGACCACTGCCCATACCGTTACTAACCCTAGCCTAACCACAGCCTCTCGGTGGTTGTTGTGTTACCCTCTGTGGCTGTATAGTACTAGTACCCTGAACTTGCATTTGATCGGTCTTTAACGGACATTCCCTAATACGGTGATCCAATGATCCACACCTCAGACACGCCCCAATCCTTCTCTAACATTCGCCCAGATGGCGTTTACCATAGTCGACACATAGTTGCAGTCCGGTAGTAGTAACATGGAGCCTAGCTCTAACCGGCCCATCAGCTTTCGCCTTTTACTTATGCCTCTGCACAATACTCAAGGGCTTCGAATCCCTCTTGTTCTTACCTCTTTCTCTATCACGACTTTGGCGCTCAGTGAGCTTAACCTCCTCGGTGACCTTCTCCTTCTCAACCAGTGAAGAAAAATTATGCTCCCTCTGCGAAGCTATCAAAACTCTCAAATTATCCCTGAGGCCATCCTCAAAGCAGACACATCGCTCATACTCAGTCGCCACCATACCTTACGCATAGCGACTCAGTAGTAGGAATTCGACCTCATACTTGGCCACAGATCGATTTCCCTGAGTAAGGTTTAAAAACTCCCTCCTACGGGCATCCACATAGCTCGCCCCCACATATTTTCCCTAGAAAGTAGTCTTAAAGAACTCTCAGGTTAGAAGTTCGGGCTAAGTGCCCTCCTTAACAGTTAGCCAACATTGAGACTACACCCTTTAATTTCTGCTCGGGGTGCAATCTAAATCATCCATGATCCTCTCTGTGGCCTCAATCTAGTATTCGGCCACACTAGGGGCGACTCTAGTGATGCCCCCAGAAAGCTCAGCTTAATGGGACCTAAGCCGTTCTGTAATCGACCCACAGCCCCCAAATCCAGTATTAGGCCCAGCGACCATCTCCAATATCCTTAGTATAGCTTGGGACAATGCATCGTCCCCAGCCATGCGATCTTGAGACCCAGTCTCCGTAGCAAGTGACACTGACGTCTCACTCGTGTCCAAATTTGGTATACTTCCCAATGAAGAGGACTCGGCTCAAGCCCCTTTACGCCTCTACTTTGGCCTCTAGTACCTCGTTCACGGATACCTCGACCGCGGATACCTCATGCGCTCATGTCTAATCGGATTTATCTTTATTATAAATTTTATGAATTAGTTACAGTTTCAGTATTTATTAACAGATGTTTTATGTAAAGTAGTATCATAAGTTCAGAGTTTGTTTTCGTTTGTCGTTGTCTCTAGTAGTTACTATAGTTTTAGTTTAACTACAATTTCCAGTATGTACTAACTAGAGTTTCCTCACAATTTACCACCTATAGTATTTTCAAAATATCATAATATTTTCAACTTAAAAAAATCAGTTTCAAAATACTTACAGGATCGGTGCCAGAGACTCGGTGTACCACATACTCAATCAAATCATTACAAATAATTTGAAAATTAGTTCTCAAAATAAGGTTTAAAACCCAAAATCTACAGTCGAGTTTTGTAACCTGGCTCTGATACCACTAAATGTAACACCCCAAACCCGGTCTAGATGTTATGGCTGAATCTGGCGATGTCACATATAGGGTGTTTCAAAACTAAGTTTCTATAATAAATCCATTTCCTTTTAATTACTTTTCTTAACTCTTATTAAATTTCAAAGTCCTTACTCGTTAAATCAATTGTTTTAAACATAATTCGTTGTGGAAGCTTTTAAAACCGTTTTCAATAAATCATGTGTTTAGATAAAACTTTTCTTTTTTGAAAACCAAGTCTTCCTACATCTAGCAGTTATAAATCCATAAAAAAATAAAAACCAAATTTAAGCAAAAGTCCTAAAAATTCCCCAAATTACGTCCAAATAAACCACGGTAAATAAAACCATAAATCACAAATTATAAATTGTAAAAGTCCCAAAACCTATAGTCACCATTGAGTCCTCTGTCGCCCGATCCGTCTAGGTATGGGGATTACCTGTGCACATTAAACAGAAAGGGGTGAGTTTACGTAAACTCAATGTGTAATCCCACAAAAAACAGACAACAGTAAACAAAGTGCACAATTAAAAACAGTTTTGGGCCTAAGCCCCTTTTCAGTATCAGTATAAGTATGCACAAGGGCCTTAGCCCATCACAGTATCAGTAATAGATATACAGTATTCAATAACTAAATCCTACCCAACAAGCCTCTACACACCATCTCTGTCCAACCCTACACTCCATGTGGGGATTAAATTAACCCACCCATCCTTACACTCTAGTTAGTACCGAATGCTACACAAAATAGTAGTTTGCAGCTGGGCTACCAGTATATTAGGCTTAAGAGCCTTTCAGTACACTTCCACCAAATAAAATCAACCCAACCCAACGCAATGCAACATACAATACATGACATGCTAAATTCATGATATCAATATATATAACCAATAAATGTATAATGCATACTATTATCATACTCAATATATACCCATCAATCAGTCCATTCACACAATTAGAGGTCTAAGTTATGCTTATTGACCCTACAGTAGGTTCACAGTCGACTTGGGCCACCTGTGCAACCTTAGTATTCAATTCAATGAAAATGGGCTCACATGCCCATGTCGCCTGTTCGTGTAGGCCCATACACCCGTGTGGCCCACACGGCCCAGATTTACCTTGGCCGTGTGATCCCTAAAATCCCACACACCCATGTAGTTTACCCGTGTAGCCCACAGGCCTAAATCAGTCCATCGTGTGTCGCAGATGGCTTGTTTGGCCATCACACAGTCGTGTCTTGCACGCATGGCCTGGCCTTGTCAATCACACTTCCGTATTAGGGCACATGGCCTACAACATGGGCGACCACACGCCCGTGTGGTGTCGACAATGGGGTTTTTTAGCTTTTCACTAAACCCCGTTTTCTGCATTTCGTGTACACACCTAGTATTGATTGATGCTAAAACGATCCTTGAGCACTCTAGAACCTAAAAATCAGTATTCCAAGCCCAACCTCAGTGACACTAATGAAAGTTGATCGAAAATACGAGATGATCAACTTTCAACTATCAAAAACCTTAGCTTTGATCGAGAACAGCGTTTCTACACCACTTCAATACCGATCAAAATACTCCAGCCTTTAACCTTCTCCAAAAACAAAATGAAAACCATCAATCAATATATCAAAATCAAAATTACTACACTTACTACTCTTACCGAAGCTTACCAAACCTGCGTGAGTACAATCAACGTTGCAAAAACAGAAAAAAGGAATGGATTCAGAAAAACAAAGCAAAAAGGAAAGGGGAAGCCCAAGACAAATTCAGCAGAAAAAAGAAGATGGAAGAGTAGGGTCGGACATCAAAAATTTTGAGGAAAGAGAGAACAAAATTTTGGATGAACCGAAAAATAACCAAAAAGATTTTAATAGAATCTAAAATCCCTTAATTATCTCTCCACTTCCCACTAACTACACTATCACAACCACCCACTACTCAAATTTTCAATACAACTCAAACTCCCAGCCACCGAACCAAGCAGAAATAATCTCCTTTGCCCACGCAGGGATTTGAACACTAGACCTTCAGCAGCCTAACACTCCACTTAACCACCAGGCCAGCAGACCCATTCTGATATGTATTCACAAACTTCTAATTAAAAGCCTATTGGCTAAAGATAGGGCTTCATTCATAAAAATACCAAAATTTACGCAAGTCATGGCTTGAACTTTGGACCTCACACACACCCAGAACAATTAACCACTGAAACAGATACACAATTGTGTCATGTATACCTGAAAACAAAAATTAAAATTTTGAAGTTTTACAATTTCAAATACCATCCTACCCACCAAGCCATACCACTTATAGCAACTTTCACATACATAAATCACATTCAATGACCTCTAAAACATGTCAAAAATCATTCAATAAAAACTGCAAAAGGCCCATTTTGCCCAGGCCCATAATGTGACAGCCCAAAGTTGACCCTAGTCGGGAAGTGGTTTCGGGACCGCTAAACCGAGTCACCGAAATGTTTGAATGTGATACTTATTGTGTAGAATATGTAATTATGAATGTGTGAAAATTTCAAGCTTCGATTTGGTTGATTGCATGTGAATTTAGTCAATAGGACTTATGTGAGAAAATTCAAAAATGTGATAGGTCAATGTGTGAGGACCTATTAGTGCATGTGGACAAAGGGGGGACTTGCATGTCAAATTTCCCCCTAATGAGTAGTGGCCGGCCATGACAAGGAATGATGGGCAAAACATGTCATGAAACATGTTTTGTTAATGGAAGAATAAAATAAGGAGTATGGGTAATAAAGAAATGGAAAACAAAAGAAAAAAAAATGTGTGTGTAGTGTTTGTCCCCCCCATTGCCGTGAGCTAAAGAAGAGAAAGGGGGAATTTTGTTCATCCTTTTCTCATCTTCATGCTTTCCAAAACTAGAAAGAAAAACAAAGAAAAATTTTCTCATCCTTTGGTTCATCCTTGGCCAAAAATTTTAAGGAGGAAAGAAGAAGAAAGGTGAAGAGATTCGGCCATGCATGTAGCTAGGCTAAGGTATGTTTGATGATGTTCCATGAGAGGCATGCATGTTTTAGTTGTTAGCTTGAGTTCTACCTAACCCATGGTCTAAATCTTGCTATGTGATGGAAATGGCACTTGACCATGGATGCATCATTCTTGGTTGATGTTTGATGTTGTGGTGATGAGGCATGAGGATGAGTTAAGATTCGGCCTAGGTGGAGGTTGTGTTAATGCCATTGCATGCAAAATATGAAGCTTGTTAATGATGCATGTGATGATGGCTTGATGATTCTTGAACCTCCTTTTTAGCATTTTTGTGTGAGCACATATGTGCATTGGTTGCTAAATGGAGAAGAATCGGCTAGCAAGATGTGTGCTAAGGCCGAATGTAACTTTGCATGTTAATGAGCAATGCATGTGTTAAATTGATGAAAAGGGGGAGGATGCTTTACTAGTGTGTATATGTGTGTATTAAGTGTTGAAATCGACCCCAAAAATGGACATGCATATTCGGCCAAGGGGAAAGAAATTAGCTAATATGTTGTGTTGATGCATGATTTTTGCATGTATGAGACTTTAATGTCTAATGTATAAATATGGGCTAAGTGCCTTGTGTTCATCTTTTGATGCCTAAATGATGAAATCAATTTATTTGTTTGATTAAGCTCAAGAGCAAAGGGGAAATAAAACCGATAAAGGGAAGGAAAAAGTGGTTGAATAGCTAGCGGAATCGTTCGACAACACCCGAGGTAAGTTCTTGAGTAAGAGAGCTTAAATTTCGATGTGATTAAATCATGCTCTATGTGTGGCTATTGAGCCGAATGTGCAAGGACAATATGTGCCTTGTGTTTGAGTTTCGTAAACGAAAATGAAATATGAATGTGCCATGAATTATTGTTAGATGTGCATGATTAATTGAATGCTGTCCGGGCTAAGTCCCGAAGGCTTTGTGCTAAGTGAATATATCCGGATTAAGATCCGAAGGCCTTTGTGCGAGATACTAAATCCGGGTTAAGTCCCGAAGGCATTCGTGCGAGTTGTTAAATCCGGGTTAAGTCCCGAAGGCATTCGTGCGAATTGTTAAATCCGGGTTATGTCCCGAAGGCATTGTGTGAGTTACTAAATCCGGGCTATGTCCCGAAGGCATTTGAACGAGGAGCTATATCCGGTTAAATCCCGAAGGTACGTGATTTGGTAATGAATGAGCTTGCTGTAAAATTCCAGCGAATACTCGAAAAACATCCCAATATGGGGATATGTTACGTATGTGTTGAATTTAATCGAGCCCTTACAAATAAATGTTCGCTCAGTTGATAAACGAGCTATCGGCCTTCGGCTAAGTTAGTCTATTGTGTATGTGCATAAGGGTTGTTAATGTTGTGAAGCAAGTTTAATATCGATAAATTGCGTATTATGAAATATTCCGTTTAGCTAAATGTGTGATATTCTTTGTTTATGCTGGAATTCCTTGCTCAAACTTACTAAGCATAAATTGCTTACTCGTTACATTGCTCCTCTGTTTTATAGATTTTTGGTTCTCCAGCTATCGGACTCGGGATCTTGAAGTCGAAGTCGCCCACACTATCAAAGGCTCTTTTGGGTACTATTTTGGTTGAATCTTGATATGGCATGTATAGGACTACCCATTGTTGTTTTTCGAGTACTTTATGAAATGTATAAGTGTACAGCCATGCGAAAATGGCTTGTAGAAGTGGAGTATGGCATTAGACCATTCGTGTTTATGAATGTATAGATGGTTTCATGATGTAACTATAGTTGGAATGGAAGTGTTGAGCAAATGATCAGCCACTGGAATGGCTAAGTATGATCATATGTGGGCTTATGTATGACAAGGCCCTAGTTGGTCCATGAAACCCCAAATTAGGTAAGGTTTACTTTGAAAACAGAAGCTGATAGCAGCAGTGGTGTGGATTGGAAAAATCACAAGAATTCGTAGGAGTGGAATTAAATAGTGAATAAATTATGTAATCGAACCTTGATGAATCTACTTTCATATGGAAGTAACGAAACAATCATAGGAACAGTACAGTAAGAGATATTCGGGTTCTTGTGGAACAGGGCCAGAACAGTTTCTGGATTCCCTGTTCCGACTTTGGAAATTCACTATAAATTGACCAGAGATAATTAGGGGTCATACCATATATGTATGGATTCCTCTCTGAGTCTAGTTTCCATAGAAACAAACGGCATCAGTATTGAAGCTCTGTGCAGAGAGATATCCAAGTCGTAATGGGAAAAGGTCAGTGTAGTCGACTCCTGTAACATGGGAGACTTTGACTAATAAACTGTACTAATTGGCCCGACCAAAAATTCTAGAAAAAAATACATAGGTGGGGACATGAGTCTAGTTTCAGGGAAAAATCACAAAACTGATTTTCGAGTTGTGAAACTCAAGATATGATTTTTGAAGTGACTAGTACTCAGACTGGGCAGTGTCTGGAAAAATTTTTCAAAGTTTGTTAACATCTCGTGTCCGACTCCGGTGTCGGTCTCGGGTTCGGGGTGTTACATTTTTATTGGTATCAGAGCTACGGTTTAGTCGATTCTAGGACTACCGTAATGTTTTGGGTCTAGCTATACATGCCATTTTATGTGATTACTTGATAGTGTGGTGATTTCTGACCATCGTAAATGTGTTTATTTATAGTAATGGATCCCGATCGTGACCGAGAGGTAGCTGATGATCTTGAGAGTGTAGCGCCTGCTCCCGCACAAGGGACAGTGCCGGCGGACTCTCAACCTAATGCTAGTAATCCGAATGATGAAGCTAGACAAGCATTCTATAGCGTGATGAATGATTGGTTTAACCAATACATTCGAACTAATATGGCTGTTCCACAACCTCCATTCCCGAAAAATACTACCCCCGCACCTACAATACCACCGGTAACGGACCAAATAAGGTCAAATAAGCCCCCAGTTGACAGAATCCGAAAGCATGGGGCTACTGAATTTAAGGCTATGGATAGCGATGATGCCGAGCAAGCTGAATTTTGGCTGGACAACACTATCCGGGTACTCGATGAGCTATCTTGTACACCCGATGAATGCCTAAAGTGTGCTATCTCCTTGCTACGTGATTCTGCCTACTATTGGTGGAGTACTCTGACTTCTATTGTGCCCCGAGAGCAAGTAACTTGGGAGTTTTTCCAAACTGAGTTTCGGAAAAAGTATATCAGTCAGAGATTTGTTGATCAAAAACGGAAGGAATTTCTTGAGCTTAAGCAAGGCTCCATGTCGGTTACTGATTACGAGCGAAAATTTGTTAGACTTAGCAAATACGCTCGGGAATGTGTTTCGTCCGAAGCTATTATGTGTAAACGCTTCGAGGATGGGCTGAATGAAGATATAAAGATGTTCGTTGGCGTTCTTGAAATACGAGAGTTCGTGGTACTTGTTGAACGAGCTTGTAAAGCCGAAGAGCTTAGAAAAGAAAAGCAAAGAGTTGATGAGGGAACTGGAGAGTTTCGTAAAAGGTCCTCGAGAAGGTCTCTTCAACAGACATCGAAGAGATTTCGAGATGATGCGGGCCAGTTTAGAGGCACTTCGGGCCTTTTTGGACGAGATCGTGATCGACCCCCTGTGGGTACACGAGGCACTTCAGTCGCCAGTGTTGGGAATGAACGTCGAGACAGGACGAAATGCCGATATTGCGGTAAATGGCATTCGGGGAGTTGTAGATTTCCTGACCGCTCCTGTTACAAATGCGGATCAGTGGACCACTTCATTAAAGATTGCCCGAGGTTGTCGGGACAGAATGCAAATCAGAGTGGGAGACCGGGTGCTACCACTGCTCGAGGTAGACCATCTGGAAATATGGGCAATGCTGGTGGTGGTCAGAGAGGATCTAGAGATGATATAACCAGATCCGAAGCCCGTGCGCCTGCTAGAGCTTATGCTATACGTGCCCGCGAGGATGCTTCTTCGCCTGATGTTATTACCGGTACATTCACCCTCTTTGATACTAATGTAATTGCTTTGATTGACCACGGTTCTACTCATTCTTACATATGTGAAACCTTAGCATCCAGTAAGACTTTACCTATTGAGTCTACTGAGTTCGTAATTCGGGTGTCAAATCCCTTGGGTCGTTACGTGCTTGTCGACAAAGTGTGTAAGAAATGTCCCCTGGAAATTCGAGGTTCCTGTTTTCCAGCGGACTTGATGCTTTTGCCGTTTGATGAATTTGATGTTATCCTTGGGTTGGATTGGTTGACCGCGCATGATGCGATTGTGAATTGCAAGAGCAAGACTATTGATTTGAGGTGCGCAAATAACGAAGTAGTCCGAATTGAGTCTGCGGACTTGGAGGGGATGCCAGCTGTAATATCAGCAATGTTGGCACAGAAATATGTAAGAAAAGGGTGCGAAGCATACCTTGCATATGTGCTTGATGACAAAGAATTAGAAAAGAAACCTGAATCTGTGCCGGTGGTTTGTGAATACCCGGATGTTTTTCCGGAAGAATTACCGGGTTTACCACCTGTTCGGGAGGTAGAGTTTGGTATTGAGCTTGTACCTGGGACTACGCCGATTTCGATAGCTCCGTATCGTATGGCACCAACTGAGTTAAAGGAGTTGAAAGCTCAGTTGCAAGAACTGACGGATAGAGGTTTCGCTCGACCAAGTTTCTCACCTTGGGGTGCACCAGTATTGTTCGTGAAAAAGAAGGCGGAACCATGAGGTTGTGCATTGACTATCGTCAGCTGAATAAAGTGACGATAAAGAACAAATATCCGTTGTCGCGCATCGATGATTTGTTCGACCAACTGAAGGGAGCCTCAGTGTTCTCAAAAATAGATTTGAGATCGGGCTATTATCAGTTGCGAATTCGAGATCCAGATATTCCCAAAACTGCCTTCAGAACGAGATATGGTCACTACGAATTCTTAGTGATGCCGTTTGGGCTCACTAATGCCCCTGCGGTATTTATGGATTTGATGAATCGGATCTTCAGACCGTATTTGGATCAGTTCGTAGTTGTGTTCATTGATGACATTTTGGTCTATTCAAGAGATGAGACCGAACATGCTGAGCATCTGAGGCTAGTGCTGCAAATTTTGCGGGATAAGCAGTTATATACTAAGTTCAGTAAGTGTGAGTTCTGGTTAAGAGAGGTTAGCTTCTTGGGTCATGTGGTATCCGCGTCGGGTATTCGAGTTGACCCGAACAAAATTTCAGCCATACTTGACTGGAAACCTCCGAGAAATATTACTGAAGTTCGGAGCTTTTTAGGGCTCGCCGGTTATTACCGACGATTTGTGAAAGGTTTCTCGATGATAGCCACACCAATGACGAAGCTACTTCAAAAGGATGTTAAGTTCGAGTGGACGGAGAAATGTCAGAAAAGTTTCAACCAACTGAAAACTCATTTGATTGAAGCTCCAATTTTGGTGCAACCCGAATCAGGTAAAGAGTTTGTCATTTATAGTGACGCATCCCTACTTGGGTTGGGTTGCATATTGATGCAAGAAGGTCGAGTCGTGGCCTATGCGTCGAGACAATTGAAGCCTCACGAGAGGAATTATCCGACCCATGATCTCGAACTAGCTGCCATCGTGTTTGCTTTAAAAATATGGCGACATTATCTGTTTGGTGAGAAGTGCCATGTATTTTCGGATCACAAAAGTCTCAAATATTTGATGACTCAACGAGACTTGAATCTGCGACAAAGACGTTGGCTTGAGTTGTTGAAAGATTACGAGCTTGTCATTGATTACCACCCGGGAAAGGCTAACGTGGTTGCGGACGCCTTAAGCCGGAAGTCATTGTTTGCTTTACGAGCGATGAACGTGCATTTGTCTGTTCTACCAGACAGTGTGTTAGTAGCTGAATTAAAAGCTAAACCATTATTGACTCACCAAATTCGTGAAGCTCAGAAAGTCGATGATGAATTGGTTGCAAAATGGGCTAAGTGTTTTCCGAACGAGGAATCAGAGTTTCAAATTGATGATGATGATTGTTTGAGGTTCAGAAATCGTTTGTGTGTTCCAAGGAATTCGGAACTCATTTCGATGATTCTGAACGAAGCCCATTGTAGCCGAATGTCAATTCACCCGGGGAGTACGAAAATGTACAACGATTTGAAACGTCAATTTTGGTGGCATGGTATGAAACGGGACATCTCTGACTTTGTTTCGAGATGTTTAATATGTCAACAAGTGAAAGCGGAACATCAAGTGCCTTGAGGATTACTCCAGCCGATCATGATACCCGAGTGGAAATGGGATCGAGTCACAATGGACTTTGTGTCCGGACTGCCTTTGTCAACAAGTAAGAAGGATGCGATATGGGTTATTGTTGATAGACTGACTAAGTCGGCTCATTTCATCCCCGTACGTACGGATTTTTCATTGGATAAACTAGCTGAATTGTACGTTTATCAAATTGTGAGATTACACGGGGTACCTATTTCTATCGTGTCGGATAGAGATCCGAGATTCACCTCACGATTTTGGAAGAAATTGCAAGAAGCTCTGGGTACCAAGCTGCATTTTAGCACTGCTTTTCACCCCCAAACCGATGGTCAATCCGAGAGGATAATTCAGATACTTGAGGATATGTTGAGATGTTGCATCCTCGAGTTCAGTAGTTCATGGGAACGGTATTTACCTTTGATTGAATTCGCTTACAACAATAGTTTTCAATCAAGTATTAAGATGGCACCTTACGAGGCTTTGTACGGTCGTAAATGCCGTACACCATTGTTTTGGACAGAGCTCGGTGAAAGCAAAATTTTCGGAGTTGATTTGATTAGAGATGCTGAACAGAAAGTAAAGGTAATCCGTGAAAGTCTGAAGGTAGCCACGGATCGTCAGAAATCGTACGCAGATTTGAAACGAAAAGTCATCGAGTATCAGGTGGGAGACAAAGTGTTCCTTAAGGTTTCACCTTGGAAAAAGATACTCAGGTTCGGCCGTAAGGGCAAGTTGAGCCCAAGATTCATTGGGCCGTACAAAATCTCCGAACGAGTTGGTCCGGTTGCGTATAGATTGATTTTGCCCCCGGAGCTTGAAAAGATTCATGACGTCTTTCATGTTTCGATGCTTCGACGCTATCGATCTGATCCATCGCACATAATTAGCCCATCGGAGGTTGAAATTCAAGTCGACATGAGCTATGAAGAAGAACCGATGCGTATCCTAGCTCGTGAAGTGAAGGAGTTGCGAAACAAAAGAGTTCCGCTAGTAAAGGTGTTATGGCTCAAACACGGGATCGAGGAAGCTACTTGGGAGACCGAGAGCTCGATGAAAGAACGATACCCAAACCTATTTACCGGTAAGATTTTCGGGGACGAAAATTTCTTAAGTGGGGGAGAGTTGTGACAGCCCAAAGTTGACCCTAGTCGGGAAGTGGTTTCGGGACCGCTAAACCGAGTCACCGAAATGTTTGAATGTGATACTTATTGTGTAGAATATGTAATTATGAATGTGTGAAAATTTCAAGCTTCGATTTGGTTGATTGCATGTGAATTTAGTCAATAGGACTTATGTGAGAAAATTCAAAAATGTGATAGGTCAATGTGTGAGGACCTATTAGTGCATGTGGACAAAGGGGGGACTTGCATGTCAAATTTCCCCCCTAATGAGTAGTGGCCGGCCATGACAAGGAATGATGGGCAAAACATGTCATGAAACATGTTTTGTTAATGGAAGAATAAATAAGGAGTATGGGTAATAAAGAAATGGAAAACAAAAGAAAAAAAATGTGTGTGTAGTGTTTGTCCCCCCCATTGCCGTGAGCTAAAGAAGAGAAAGGGGGAATTTTGTTCATCCTTTTCTCATCTTCATGCTTGCCAAAACTAGAAAGAAAAACAAAGAAAATTTTCTCATCCTTTGGTTCATCCTTGGCCAAAATTTTAAGGAGGAAAGAAGAAGAAAGGTGAAGAGATTCGGCCATGCATGTAGCTAGGCTAAGGTATGTTTGATGATGTTCCATGAGAGGCATGCATGTTTTAGTTGTTAGCTTGAGTTCTACCTAACCCATGGTCTAAATCTTGCTATGTGATGGAAATGGCACTTGACCATGGATGCATCATTCTTGGTTTATGTTTGATGTTGTGGTGATGAGGCATGAGGATGAGTTAAGATTCGGCCTAGGTGGAGGTTGTGTTAATGCCATTGCATGCAAAATATGAAGCTTGTTAATGATGCATGTGATGATGGCTTGATGATTCTTGAACCTCCTTTTTAGCATTTTTGTGTGAGCACATATGTGCATTGGTTGCTAAATGGAGAAGAATCGGCTAGCAAGATGTGTGCTAAGGCCGAATGTAACTTTGCATGTTAATGAGCAATGCATGTGTTAAATTGATGAAAAGGGGGAGGATGCTTTACTAGTGTGTATATGTGTGTATTAAGTGTTGAAATCGACCCCAAAATGGACATGCATATTCGGCCAAGGGGAAAGAAATTAGCTAATATATTGTGTTGATGCATGATTTTTGCATGTATGAGACTTTAATGTCTAATGTATAAATATGGGCTAAGTGCCTTGTGTTCATCTTTTGATGCCTAAATGATGAAATCAATTTATTTGTTTGATTAAGCTCAAGAGCAAAGGGGAAATAAAACCGATAAAGGGAAGGAAAAAGTGGTTGAATAGCTAGCGGAATCGTTCGACAACACCCGAGGTAAGTTCTTGAGTAAGAGAGCTTAAATTTCGATGTGATTAATCATGCTCTATGTGTGGCTATTGAGCGAATGTGCAGGACAATATGTGCTTGTGTTTGAGTTTCGTAAACGAAATGAATATGAATGTGCATGAATATTGTTAGATGTGCATGATAATTGAATGCTGTCCGGCTAAGTCCCGAAGGCTTTGTGCTAAGTGAATATATCCGGATTAAGATCGAGCCTTTGGCAGATACTAATCCGGGTTAAGTCCCGAAGGCATTCGTGCGAGTTGTTAAATCCGGGTTAAGTCCCGAAGGCATTCGTGCGAATTGTTAAATCCGGGTTATGTCCCGAAGGCATTGTGTGAGTTACTAAATCCGGGCTATGTCCCGAAGGCATTTGAACGAGGAGCTATATCCGGTTAAATCCCGAAGGTACGTGATTTGGTAATGAATGAGCTTGCTGTAAAATTCCAGCGAATACTCGAAAAACATCCCAATATGGGGATATGTTACGTATGTGTTGAATTTAATCGAGCCCTTACAAATAAATGTTCGCTCAGTTGATAAACGAGCTATCGGCCTTCGGCTAAGTTAGTCTATTGTGTATGTGCATAAGGGTTGTTAATGTTGTGAAGCAAGTTTAATATCGATAAATTGCGTATTATGAAATATTCCGTTTAGCTAAATGTGTGATATTCTTTGTTTATGCTGGAATTCCTTGCTCAAACTTACTAAGCATAAATTGCTTACTCGTTACATTGCTCCTCTGTTTTATAGATTTTTGGTTCTCCAGCTATCGGACTCGGGATCTTGAAGTCGAAGTCGCCCACACTATCAAAGGCTCTTTTGGGTACTATTTTGGTTGAATCTTGATATGGCATGTATAGGACTACCCATTGTTGTTTTTCGAGTACTTTATGAAATGTATAAGTGTACAGCCATTCGAAATGGCTTGTAGAAGTGGAGTATGGCATTAGACCATTCGTGTTTATGAATGTATAGATGGTTTCATGATGTAACTATAGTTGGAATGGAAGTGTTGAGCAAATGATCAGCCACTGGAATGGCTAAGTATGATCATATGTGGGCTTATGTATGACAAGGCCCTAGTTGGTCCATGAAACCCCAAATTAGGTAAGGTTTACTTTGAAAACAGAAGCTGATAGCAGCAGTGGTGTGGATTGGAAAAATCACAAGAATTCGTAGGAGTGGAATTAAATAGTGAATAAATTATGTAATCGAACCTTGATGAATCTACTTTCATATGGAAGTAACGAAACAATCATAGGAACAGTACAGTAAGAGATATTCGGGTTCTTGTGGAACAGGGCCAGAACAGTTTCTGGATTCCCTGTTCCGACTTTGGAAATTCACTATAAATTGACCAGAGATAATTAGGGGTCATACCATATATGTATGGATTCCTCTCTGAGTCTAGTTTCCATAGAAACAAACGGCATCAGTATTGAAGCTCTGTGCAGAGAGATATCCAAGTCGTAATGGGAAAAGGTCAGTGTAGTCGACTCCTGTAACATGGAGACTTTGACTAATAAACTGTACTAATTGGCCCGACCAAAAATTCTAGAAAAAAATACATAGGTGGGGACATGAGTCTAGTTTCAGGGAAAAATCACAAAACTGATTTTCGAGTTGTGAACTCAAGATTGATTTTGAGCGACTAGTACTCAGACTGGGCAGTGTCTGGAAAAATTTTCAAAGTTTGTTAACATCTCGTGTCCGACTCC
>NC_053431.1:46815880-46912872 GCF_007990345.1 Gossypium hirsutum | reverse complement strand
CAGTACTAGTGCTTCAAAAATCATATCTTGAGTTTCACAACTCGAAAATCAGTTTGGTGATTTTTCCCTGAAACTAGACTCATGTTCCCACCTATGTATTTTTTCTAGAATTTTTTGGTCGGGCCAATTAGTACAGTTTATTAGTCAAAGTCTCCCATGTTACAGGGGTCGACTACAACTGACCTTTCCCATTACGACTTGGATATCTCTCTGCACAGAGCTTCAATACTGATACCGGTTGTTTCTATGGAAACTAGACTCAGAGAGGAATCCATACATATATGGTATGACCCCTAATTATCTCTGGTCAATTTATAGTGAATTTCCAAAGGCGGAACAGGGAATCCAGAAACTGTTCTGGCCCTGTTCCACAAGAACCCGAATATCTCTTACTGTACTGTCCATATGATTGTTTCGTTACTTTCCTATGAAAGTAGATTCTTCAAGGTTTTTTTCATAGTTTATTCACTATTTAATTCCATTCCTACATTTTAGTGATTTCCAAATCTACGTCACTGCTGCTGTCAGCATCTACCTTAAGGTAGGCTTTACCTATTTCATGGTTCAACTAGCCCTTTTTGCATACATAGCACAATTTATGAAAGTGATAACCATCCCCGTGCCAATCCTTGTCAAGCAATCCACACTAAATGATTATAACATTATACTTAAACACATATAAGCCATTTTCACATGGCTATCCAAAACTTATACATCACATAAAGTACTCGAAAAACAACAATGGGTCGTCCTATACATGCCATATCAAAATTCAACCAAAAGAGTACCCATAAGAGCCTTTGATAGTGTGGGCGACTTCGACGTCAAGATCCCGAGTCCGATAGCTGGAGAACCAAAAAATCTATAAAACAGAGGAGCAATGGAACGAAGTAAGCAATTTATGCTTAGTAAGTTTTGAGCAAGAAATTCCAGCATAAACAAAGAATAACACACATTTAGCTAAATGGAATATTTCATAATACGCAATTTACCGATATCAAACTTGCTTCACAACATTCACAACCCTAGTACATACACAATAGACTAACTTAGCCGAAGGCCGGTAGCTCGTTATCAACTGAGCGAACATTTATTGTAAGGGCTCGATTAAATTCAACACATACGTAACATATCCCCATATTGGGATGTTTTCGAGTATTCGCTGGAATTTTACAGCAAGCTCATTCATTACCAAATCACGTACCTTCGGGATTTAACCGGATATAGCTCCTCGTTCAAATGCCTTCGGGACATAGCCCGTTTTAGTAACTCACACAATGCCTTCGGGACATAACCCGGATTTAACAACTCGCACGAATGCCTTCGGGACTTAACCCGGATTTAATAACTCGCACGAATGCCTTCGGGACTTAACCCGGATTTAATATCTCGCACAAAGGCCTTCAGATCTTAGTCCGGATATATTCACTTAGCACAAAGCCTTCGGGACTTAGCCCGGACAGCATTCAATTAATCATGCACATTCATATTTCATTTTCATTTGCGAAACTCAAACACAAGGCACATATCGTCCTTGCACATTCGGCTCAATAGCCACACATAGAGCATGATTAATCACATTGTAATTTAAGCTCTCTTACTCAAGAACTTACCTCGGGTGTTGTCGAACGATTCCGCTAGCTATTCAACCACTTTTTCCTTCCCTTTATCGGATTTATTTCCCTTTGCTCTTGAGCTTAATCAAACAAATAAATTGATTTCATCATTAGGCATCAAAAAGATGAACACAAGGCACTTAGCCCATATTTATACATTAGACATTAAAGTCTCATACATGCAAAAATCATGCATCAACACAACATATTAGCTAATTTCTTTCCCCTTGGCCGAATATGCATGTCTATTTTCGGGGTCGATCTCAACACTTAATACACACATATACACACACTAGTAAAGCACCCTCCCCTTTTCATCGATTTAACACATGCATTGCTCATCAACATGCAAAGTTACATTCGGCCTAGCACACATCTTGCTAGCCGATTCTTCTCCATTTAGCAACCAATGCACATATGTGCTCACCAAAAATGCTAAAAAGGAGGTTCAAGAATCATCAAGCCATCATCACATGCATCATTAACAAGCCTCATATTTTGCATGCAATGGCATTAACACAACCTCCACCTAGGCCGAATTTTAACTCATCCTCATGCCTCATCACCACAACATCAAACACCAACCAAGAATGATGCATCCATGGTCAAGTGCCAATTCCATCACATAGCAAGATTTAGACCATGGGCCAAGTAGAACTCAAGCTAACAACTAAAACATGCATGCATCTCATGGAACATCATCAAACATACCTTAGCCTAGCTACATGCATGGCCGAATCTCTTCACCTTTCTTCTTCTTTCCTCCTTAAAATTTTTGGCCAAGGATGAACCAAAGGATGAGAAAATTTTTCTTTGTTTTTTTTTTTCTAGTTTCGGCAAGCATGAAGATGAGAAAAGGATGAACAAAATTCTCCTTTCTCTTCTTTAGCTCACGGCAATGGGGGGGGGACAAACAACTACACACACATTTTTGTTTGTATTCCCATACTCCTTTTATTATTTTATTTGTTTTATCCCACATTTTATGACACAAATTAACATATCTTATTTGTGCATACTCTGCCATAATTCCATAAAATAAATTGCACACTTGTGCATCATGCCATCATGCCGGCCACTACTAGTAGTGGGGGAAATTGACATGCAAGTCCCCCTTTGTCCACATGCACTAATAGGTCTCACACATTGACCTATCACATTTTAGAATTTCTCACATAAGTCTATTAACTAAATTCACTGAAATCAACCAAATGAAGCTTGAAATTTTCACACATTCATAATTACATATTCTAGACAATAAGTATCACATTCAAACATTTTGGTGACTCGGTTTAGCGGTCCCGAAACCACTTCCCGACTAGGGTCAACTTTGGGCTGTCACAACTCTCCCCCACTTAAGAAATTTTCATCCCGAAAATCTACCGGTAAATAGGTTGGGTATCGTTCTTTCATCGAGCTCTCGGTCTCCCAAGTAGCTTCCTCGATCCCGTGTTTGAGCCATAACACCTTTACTAGCGGAACTCTTTTGTTTCGCAACTCCTTCACTTCACGAGCTAGGATACGCATCGGTTCTTCTTCATAGCTCCTGTCGACTTGAATTTCAACCTCTGATGGGCTAATTATGTGCGATGGATCAGATCGATAGCGTCGAAGCATCGAAACATGAAAGACGTCATGAATCTTTTCAAGCTCCGGGGGCAAAATCAATCTATACGCAACCGGACCAACTCGTTCGGAGATTTCGTACGGCCCAATGAATCTTGGGCTCAACTTGCCCTTACGGCCGAACCTGAGTATCTTTTTCCAAGGTGAAACCTTAAGGAACACTTTGTCTCCCACCTGATACTCGATGTCTTTTCGTTTCAAATCTGCGTACGACTTCTGACGATCCGTGGCTACCTTTAGACTTTCACGGATTACCTTTACTTTCTGTTCAGCATCTTTAATCAAATCAACTCCGAAAATTTTACTTTCACCGAGCTCGGTCCAAAACATTGGTGTACGGCATTTACGACCGTACAAAGCCTCGTAAGGTGCCATCTTAATACTTGATTGAAAACTATTGTTGTAAGCGAATTCAATCAAAGGTAAATACCGTTCCCATGAACTACTGAACTCGAGGATGCAACATCTCAACATATCCTCAAGTATCTGAATTATCCGCTCGGATTGACCATCGATTTGGGGGTGAAAAGCAGTGCTAAAATGCAGCTTGGTACCCAGAGCTTCTTGCAATTTCTTCCAAAATCGTGAGGTGAATCTCGGATCTCTATCCGACACGATAGAAACAGGTACCCCGTGTAATCTCACAATTTGATAAACGTACAATTCAGCTAGTTTATCCAATGAAAAATCCGTACGTACGGGGATGAAATGAGCCGACTTAGTCAGTCTATCAACAACAACCCATATCGCATCCTTCTTACTTGCTGACAAGGGCAGTCCGGACACAAAGTCCATTGTGACTCGATCCCATTTCCACTCGGGTATCATGATCGGCTGGAGTAATCCTGAAGGCACTTGATGTTCCGCTTTCACTTGTTGACATATCAAACATCTCGAAACAAAGTCGGAGATGTCCCGTTTCATACCATGCCACCAAAATTGACGTTTCAAATCGTTGTACATTTTCGTACTCCCCGGGTGAATTGACATTCGGCTACAATGGGCTTCGTTCAGAATCATCGAAATGAGTTCCGAATTCCTTGGAACACACAAACGATTTCTGAACCTCAAACAATCATCATCATCAATTTGAAACTCCGATTCCTCGTTCGGAAAACACTTAGCCCGTTTTGCAACCAATTCATCATTGACTTTCTGAGCTTCACGAATTTGGTGAGTCAATAATGGTTTAGCTTTTAATTCAGCTACTAACACACTGTCTGGTAGAACAGACAAATGCACGTTCATCGCTCGTAAAGCAAACAATGACTTCCGGCTTAAGGCGTCCGCAACCACGTTAGCCTTTCCCGGGTGATAATCAATGACAAGCTCGTAATCTTTCAAGAACTCAAGCCAACGTCTTTGTCGCAGATTCAAGTCTCGTTGAGTCATCAAATATTTGAGACTTTTGTGATCCGAAAATACATGGCACTTCTCACCAAACAGATAATGTCGCCATATTTTTAAAGCAAACACGATGGCAGCTAGTTCGAGATCATGGGTCGGATAATTCCTCTCGTGAGGCTTCAATTGTCTCGACGCATAGGCCACGACTCGACCTTCTTGCATCAATACGCAACCCAACCCAAGTAGGGATGCGTCACTATAAATGACAAACTCTTTACCTGATTCGGGTTGCACCAAAATTGGAGCTTCAGTCAAATGAGTTTTCAGTTGGTCGAAACTTTTCTGACATTTCTCCGTCCACTCGAACTTAACATCCTTTTGAAGCAGCTTCGTCATTGGTGTGGCTATCATCGAGAAACCTTTGACAAATCGTCGGTAATAACCGGCGAGCCCCAAAAAGCTCCGAACTTCAGTAACATTTCTCGGAGGTTTCCAGTCAAGTATGGCTGAAATTTTGTTCGGGTCAACTCGAATACCCGACGCGGATACCACATGACCCAAGAAGCTAACCTCTCTTAACTAGAACTCACACTTACTGAACTTAGCATATAACTGCTTATCCCGCAAAATTTGCAGCACTAGCCTCAGATGCTCAGCATGTTCGGTCTCGTCTCTTGAATAGACCAAAATGTCATCAATGAACACCACTACGAACCGATCCAAATACGGTCTGAAGATCCGATTCATCAAATCCATAAATACTGCAGGGGCATTAGTGAGCCCAAACGGCATCACTAAGAATTCGTAGTGACCATATCTCGTTCTGAAGGCAGTTTTGGGAATATCTGAATCTCGGATTCGCAACTGATAATAGCCCGATCTCAAATCTATTTTTGAGAACACTGAGGCTCCCTTCAGTTGGTCGAACAAATCATCGATGCGCGGCAACGGATATTTGTTCTTTATCGTCACTTTATTCAGCTGACGATAGTCAATGCACAACCTCATGGTTTCGTCCTTCTTTTTCACGAACAATACTGGTGCACCCCAAGGTGAGAAACTTGGTCGAGCGAAACCTCTATCCGTCAGTTCTTGCAACTGAGCTTTCAACTCCTTTAACTCGGTTGGTGCCATATGATACGGAGCTATCGAAATCGGCGTAGTCCCAGGTACAAGCTCAATACCAAACTCTACCTCCCGAACAGGTGGTAAACCCGGTAATTCTTCCGGAAAAACATCCGGGTATTCACAAACCACCGGCACAGATTCGGGTTTCTTTTCTAATTCTTTGTCACCAAGTACATACGCAAGGTATGCTTCGCACCCTTTTCTTACATATTTCTGTGCCAACATTGCTGATATTACAGCTGGCATCCCCTCCAAGTCCGCAGACTCAATTCGGACTACTTCGTTATTTGCGCACCTCAAATCAATAGTCTTGCTCTTGCAATTCACAATCGCATCATGCGCGGTCAACCAATCCAAACCAAGGATAACATCAAATTCATCAAACGGCAAAAGCATCAAGTCCGCCGGAAAACAGGAACCTCGAATTTCCAGGGGACATTTCTTACACACTTTGTCGACAAGCACGTAACGACCCAAGGGATTTGACACCCGAATTACGAACTCAGTAGACTCAATAGGTAAAGTCTTACTGGATGCTAAGGTTTCACATATGTAAGAATGAGTAGAACCGGGGTCAATCAAAGCAATTACATTAGTATCAAAGAGAGTGAATGTACCGGTAATAACATCAGGCGAAGAAGCATCCTCGCGGGCACGTATAGCATAAGCTCTAGCAGGCGCACGGGCTTCGGATCTGGTTATATCATCTCTAGATCCTCTCTGACCACCACTAGCATTGCCCATATTTCCAGATGGTCTACCTCGAGCAGTGGTAGCACCCGGTCTCCCACTCTGATTTGCATTCTGTCCCGACAACCTCGGGCAATCTTTAATGAAGTGGTCAACTGATCCGCATTTGTAACAGGAGCGGTCAGGAAATCCACAACTCCCCGAATGCCATTTACCGCAATATCGGCATTTCGTCCTGTCTCGATGTTCATTCCCAACACTGGCGACCGAAGTGCCTCGTGTACCCACAGGGGGTCGATCACGATCTCGTCCAAAAAGGCCCGAAGTGCCTCTAAACTGGCCCGCATCATCTCGAAATCTCTTCGATGTCTGTTGAAGAGACCTTCCCGAGGATCTTTTACGAAACTCTCCAGTTCCCTCATCAACTCTTTGCTTTTCTTTTCTAAGCTCTTCGGCTTTACAAGCTCGTTCAACAAGTACCACGAACTCTCGTATTTCAAGAACGCCAACGAACATTTTTATATCTTCATTCAGCCCATCCTCGAAGCGTTTACACATAATAGCTTCGGACGAAACACATTCCCGAGCGTATTTGCTAAGTCTAACAAATTTTCGCTCGTAATCAGTAACCGACATGGAGCCTTGCTTAAGCTCAAGAAATTCCTTCCGTTTTTGATCAACAAATCTCTGACTGATATACTTTTTCCGAAACTCAGTTTGGAAAAACTCCCAAGTTACTTGCTCTCGGGGCACAATAGAAGTCAGAGTACTCCACCAATAGTAGGCAGAATCACGTAGCAAGGAGATAGCACACTTTAGGCATTCATCGGGTGTACAAGATAGCTCATCGAGTACCCGGATAGTGTTGTCCAGCCAAAATTCAGCTTGCTCGGCATCATCGCTATCCATAGCCTTAAATTCAGTAGCCCCATGTTTTCGAATTCTGTCAACTGGGGGCTTATTTGACCTTATTTGGTCCGTTACCGGTGGTATTGTAGGTGCAGGGGTAGTATTTGTCGGGAATGGAGGTTGTGGAACAGCCATATTAGTTCGAATGTATTGGTTAAACCAATCATTCATCACGCTATAGAATGCTTGTCTAGCTTCATCATTCGGATTACTAGCATTAGGTTGAGAGTCTGCCGGCACTGTCCCTTGTGCGGGAGCAGGCGCTACACTCTCAAGATCATCAGCTACCTCTCGGTCACGATCGGGATCCATTACTATAAATAAACACATTTACAATTGTCAGAAATCACCACACTATCAAGTAATCACATAAAATGGCATGTATAGCTAGACCCAAAACATTACGGTAGTCCTAGAATCGACTAAACCGTAGCTCTGATACCAATAAAATGTAACACCCCGAACCCGAGACCGACACCGGAGTCGGACACGAGATGTTAACAAACTTTGAAAAATTTCCTTCCAGACACTGCCCAGTCTGAGTACTAGTCGCTTCAAAAATCATATCTTGAGTTTCACAACTCGAAAATCAGTTTGGTGATTTTTCCCTGAAACTAGACTCATGTCCCCACCTATGTATTTTTTTCTAGAATTTTTGGTCGGGCCAATTAGTACAGTTTATTAGTCAAAGTCTCCCATGTTACAGGGATCGACTACACTGACCTTTTCCCATTACGACTTGGATATCTCTCTGCACAGAGCTTCAATACTGATGCCGTTTGTTTCTATGGAAACTAGACTCAGAGAGGAATCCATACATATATGGTATGACCCCTAATTATCTCTGGTCAATTTATAGTGAATTTCCAAAGGCGGAACAGGGAATCCAGAAACTGTTCTGGCCCTGTTCCACAAGAACCCGAATATCTCTTACTGTACTGTCCATATGATTGTTTCGTTACTTTCCTATGAAATTAGATTCTTCAAGGTTTGTTTACATAGTTTATTCACTATTTAATTCCATTCCTACTATTTTTAGTGATTTTCCAAATCTACGTCACTGCTGCTGTCAGCATCTACCTTTAAGGTAGGCTTTACCTATATCATGGTTCAACTAGCCCTTTTTGCATACATAGCACAATTTATGAAAGTGATTAACCATCCCCGTGGCCAATCCTTGTCAAGCATATCCACACTAAATGATTATAACATTATACTTAAACACATATAAGCCATTTTCACATGGCTATCCAAAACTTATACATCACATAAAGTACTCGAAAAACAACAATGGGTCGTCCTATACATGCCATATCAAAATTCAACCAAAAGAGTACCCATAAGAGCCTTTGATAGTGTGGGCGACTTCGACGTCAAGATCCCGAGTCCGATAGCTGGAGAACCAAAAAATCTATAAAACAGAGGAGCAATGGAACGAAGTAAGCAATTTATGCTTAGTAAGTTTTGAGCAAGAAATTCCAGCATAAACAAAGAATAACACACATTTAGCTAAATGGAATATTTCATAATACGCAATTTACCGATATCAAACTTGCTTCACAACATTCACAACCCTTATGTACATACACAATAGACTAACTTAGCCGAAGGCCGGTAGCTCGTTTATCAACTGAGCGAACATTTATTTGTAAGGGCTCGATTAAATTCAACACATACGTAACATATCCCCATATTGGGATGTTTTTCGAGTATTCGCTGGAATTTTACAGCAAGCTCATTCATTACCAAATCACGTACCTTCGGGATTTAACCGGATATAGCTCCTCGTTCAAATGCCTTCGGGACATAGCCTGGTTTTAGTAACTCACACAATGCCTTCGGGACATAACCCGGATTTAACAACTCGCACGAATGCCTTCGGGACTTAACCCGGATTTAATAACTCGCACGAATGCCTTCGGGACTTAACCCGGATTTAATATCTCGCACAAAGGCCTTCGGATCTTAGTCCGGATATATTCACTTAGCACAAAGCCTTTGGGACTTAGCCCGGACAGCATTCAATTAATCATGCACATTCATATTTCATTTTCATTTGCGAAACTCAAACACAAGGCACATATCGTCCTTGCACATTCGGCTCAATAGCCACACATAGAGCATGATTTAATCACATTGTAATTTAAGCTCTCTTACTCAAGAACTTACCTCGGGTGTTGTCGAACGATTCCGCTAGCTATTCAACCACTTTTTCCTTCCCTTTATCGGATTTATTTCCCCTTTGCTCTTGAGCTTAATCAAACAAATAAATTGATTTCATCATTTAGGCATCAAAAAGATGAACACAAGGCACTTAGCCCATATTTATACATTAGACATTAAAGTCTCATACATGCAAAAATCATGCATCAACACAACATATTAGCTAATTTCTTTCCCCTTGGCCGAATATGCATGTCTATTTTTGGGGTCGATCTCAACACTTAATACACACATATACACACACTAGTAAAGCACCCTCCCCCTTTTCATCGATTTAACACATGCATTGCTCATCAACATGCAAAGTTACATTCGGCCTTAGCACACATCTTGCTAGCCGATTCTTCTCCATTTAGCAACCAATGCACATATGTGCTCACACAAAAATGCTAAAAAGGAGGTTCAAGAATCATCAAGCCATCATCACATGCATCATTAACAAGCCTCATATTTTGCATGCAATGGCATTAACACAACCTCCACCTAGGCCGAATTTTAACTCATCCTCATGCCTCATCACCACAACATCAAACACCAACCAAGAATGATGCATCCATGGTCAAGTGCCAATTCCATCACATAGCAAGATTTAGACCATGGGCCAAGTAGAACTCAAGCTAACAACTAAAACATGCATGCATCTCATGGAACATCATCAAACATACCTTAGCCTAGCTACATGCATGGCCGAATCTCTTCACCTTTCTTCTTCTTTCCTCCTTAAAATTTTTGGCCAAGGATGAACCAAAGGATGAGAAAATTTTTCTTTGTTTTTTTTTTCTAGTTTCGGCAAGCATGAAGATGAGAAAAGGAGGAACAAAATTCTCTCCTTTCTCTTCTTTAGCTCACGGCAATGGGGGGGGGGACAAACAACTACACACACATTTTTTTTTTGTATTCTCCATACTCCTTTTTATTATTTTATTTGTTTTATCCCAACATTTTATGACACAAATTAACATATCTTATTTGTGCCATACTCATGCCATAATTTCCATAAAATAAATTGCACACTTGTGCATCATGCCCATCATGGCCGGCCACTACTAGTAGGGGGGAAATTTGACATGCAAGTCCCCCCCTTTGTCCACATGCACTAATAGGTCCTCACACATTGACCTATCACATTTTAGAATTTTCTCACATAAGTCCTATTAACTAAATTCACATGAAATCAACCAAATTGAAGCTTGAAATTTTCACACATTCATAATTACATATTCTAGACAATAAGTATCACATTCAAACATTTTGGTGACTCGGTTTAGCGGTCCCGAAACCACTTCCCGACTAGGGTCAACTTTGGGCTGTCACATTGACTATCACCCGGGAAAGGCTAACGTGGTTGTCGATGCTTTAAGTTGCAAGTCACTGTTTGCTTTGCGAGCGATGAATGTACACTTGTCCGTTTCATCCGATAATATGTTAGTAGCAGAATTAAAAGCCAAACCATTATTGATTCATCAAATATGTGGAACTTAGAAAGTCGATGATGAATTGGTTGCTAAACGAGCTGAATGTGTTTCGAATATGGATTCAGAGTTTCAAATTAACGACAATGATTGTTTGAGGTTCAGAAGTCGATTGTGTGTTCCAATAAATTCAGAACTTATTTCGATGATTTTGAGTGAAGCTCATAATAGCCGAATGTCGGTCCATCCTGGTAGCACGAAAATGTACAATGATCTAAAATGTCAGTATTGGTGGCATGGTATGAAACGTGATATATTTGACTTTGTATCAAAGTGTATAATTTGTCAACAAGTGAAATCAGAACATCAAGTGCTTTTAGGTTTACTTCAACCGATCATGATACCTGAGTGGAAGTGAGATCGAGTTACGATGGATTTTGTGTCTGGGTTACCTTTGTCACCGAGCAAGGAAGATGCGATATGGGTTGCTGCGGATAGATTGACTAAATCAGCTCATTTCATTCCCATACATACGGATTTCTCACTTGATAAGTTAGCTGAGTTGTATGTCTTTTAGATTGTCAGATTACACGGGGTACCTGTTTCAATTGTGTTAGATAGAGACCCAAGATTTACATCAAGGTTTTGGAAGAAATTACAAGATTCTCTGGGTACCAAACTACATTTTAACACCGCGTTTCATCCTCAGACGTGTAGTCAATCAGAATGAGTAATTCAGATACTCGAGGATATGTTAAGATGTTGCATCCTTGAGTTTAATGGTTCATGGGAACGGTATTTGCCTTTGATTGAATTCGCTTACAACAATAGTTTTCAATCAAGCATTAAGATGGCACCTTACGAGGCTTTGTACGGTCGTAAATGCCGTACACCATTGTTTTGGACCGAGCTCAATAAAGTAAAATCTTCGGAGTTGATTTGATTAAAGATGCTGAACAGAAAGTAAAAGTGATCTGTGAAAGTCTGAAAGCAGCTTCAGATCGTCAGAAGTCTTATGCGGATTTAAAACGAAAAGACATTGAGTATTAGGTCAGAGACAAAGTATTTCTTAAAGTTTCACCTTGGAAAAAGGTGCTCAGATTTGGCCGTAAGGGCAAATTGAGTCCGAGGTTCATCGGGCCGTATAAAATATCCGAACGAGTTGGGCCGGTAGCATACAGATTGATTTTGCCCCCTGAACTTGAAAAAATTCACAATGTTTTTCATGTTTCAATGCTTCAACGTTATAGATCTGATCCATCGCATGTAATTAGTCCATCAGAGGTTGAGATTCAATCTGATTTGAGTTACGAAGAAGAACCAGTTCGTATATTGACTCGTGAGGTAAACGAGTTACGAAATAAAAGAATTTCGCTAGTGAAAGTATTATGGGTTAAGCACGGGGTGGAAGAAGTTACTTGGGAGCTAGAGGACTCTATGAAAGAACGATATCCTAACTTATTCACTAGTAAGATTTTCGGGGACTTAAATTTCTTATGTGGGGGAGAGTTGTGACAGACCTATTTTGACCCTAGTCGGGAAGGGGTTTCGGGACCACAAAACCGAGTCGAAAAAAAAATGTGGACTTGCATGTCAATTTACACAAAATACTTTGAGTGGCCATCCATGACAATATCATTTCCACTAAGTTATGTTTTCTTGCAATATTAAATTGATAATAAATTAAACGAATTAAAGATGAATAAAAGAATAAGGGAAATAAAATATGTGTTAGTGGGAGGAGAAACCAAAGTTGGTTAATCCTTGTTCCTCCATTGCCGTAGCTAGAAAAGAGAAAGAAGAAAATTCATGAAATTCATGAAATTTCAAATACACAAAATTTAGTCCCTATTTCTCAAATACACAAAATTCATGAAATTTCATTAAACCCAAGCCTAGCAAAATTTCATATAGGTCCCTAGAAGCGCAATAATTTCATTTATTTCACATTTCAACCCCTCAATTACACTTTTCACAATTAAATCCCCAATAGGCATTTTTACTCAGAATCACTTAACAAAACTTGTATAACTATCAACAAATATTCATTTTTCGTCATAAAACATTCAAAATCTCAAGCATTCATCAAATGGCACTTCACAAAATCACTAACAAATTAAAAAATTAAGGCATGAGTTAGCTAGAATACAAAGTAACGATATCAAAAACGTAAAAATCATTAAAAATTAGCTCAAAACATACCTAATTGCTTGAATTATTCATAGCCTAATGAAGAACCCTATTTTATCTTCTTTTTCTTCAAATTTAGATGCATGGAGATGGAAAATAATGTTTTAATTCACTTTGTTTTATTAATAATAACATGATTTATCAATTACCAATATTAACCTTTAATATAACCATATAAAATCACTTAATATAAGGCCATCTATGTCAAATTTCACTATCAATGGTTTAATATCATCATAAGGACCTTTGGTTTAATAAATCATAGCAATTATACACCTTTAAAAAATAAATGCAACTTTTACATTTTACGCGATTAAGTCGTTTTTCTCAAATTGACTATTAAACGATAAAATTAACGCACAAAATTTTCACACATGCATACAATCATGCTGTAAACACATAAAATAATATTAAAATAATTTTTTGACATCAGATTTGTGGTTCCAAAACCACTATTCTGACTTAGCTAAAACCGAGTAGTTACAACTTTTCCCCATTAGGGATTTTCGTCCCTGAAAATCTTACCAGTAAATAGGTTAGGGTATTGATTTCTCATAGCATCCTTGGGTTCCCACGTAGCTTCTCAAACTCATGTCGATGCCATAATACTTTCAGTAATGCAATTTTCTTATTTCTCAGCTCTTTAATATCATGAGCTAAAATTCGAATCGGTTCTTTAGCATATGACATATCTTATTGAATTTCAACATCAGTCGGGGAAATGACATGTGAAGGGTCGGACCGGTATCAACGAAGCATCGATACATGAAACACATTATGTATCTTCTCTAATTCAGACAGTAAAGATAGCCGATAAGCAACTGGCCCGACTTGCTCAATAATCTCATACGGTCCTGATATGTGATATTCATGACAGGTTTTAAATATTTATAATGAATCATTCTTGAAAGTAACTATTATCATGATGAAGACAAGTGTACCTATCGAATAGTAGTATAGCTTTAACAAGACCGGATTATCGAACCCAAAGGAACTAAAAGTACTAGTATTAACTTTCTTTTTATTATCTAGCCTAAAAAAATAAAAGGGTTTTGTTTATCTAACTAATTAACTAAAATAAGAAATCACAGAAAAGAAATTTGGGAAAAATACTTTTTGGAAAACTCAATCGATTAAGACAATACCTAAGGAAAAATCCACCGAGACTTCACTTGTTATTTGACTCTGAATTGGACGATTTATTCATTCAACTTGTTCCGTAGAGATCTCTAAGTTATATTATTATCTCTCTCGAGACTAACAATGTCTAACCCTAGTTTGAATAATTGAAATATCTTTCTAATTAATGCCCTAGGGTTGCATTAACTTGATCTATGGATCCCCTTACTAGGTTTCACCCTAATCCGAAAAAATCTTGTCACCCTATCTCTAGACGCGCAACCAACTCTGCTTAATTATGACAAATTTACTCTTAGACAGGGTCTATTCCTCCTCTGAATAAGAGCTTAACTTGAATCAATATCCTGGAATATCAAAACAAGAATTAAGAACACATAATTAAGAACAAGTCAAATATTTATCATACAATTCAGATAATAATAACAAGATCCGTCTTAGGTTTCATCCCCCTTAGGTATTTAGGGGATTTAGTTCATAACTAAAAAGGTAAACATCTAAGAAGAATAATGAATACAAAACATAAAGAAAAACCCAAACTCCTGAAAGGAAATTGAGGGGAGATCTTCAGTCTTGATGATGAATTCGGCTTTTGAGATGGATCAATCGGCTTTCCTTGAGCAGTTCCCTACTTCCTTCTCCATGGCCCCCTTTTTCCTCCTCCTTTAGGGTGTATTTATAGGCTTTAGAATGCTTAAGAACCCTCAAAATTTTCCTTTTCCGAATTGGACTCAATTTGGGCTCGATAGGGACACGCCCGTGTGCAATTACTTCAGGCCGTGGTCAACCCTATTAAATAGGCAAGGGCGTGTGGTCCACCCGTGTGAGTCGTGCTTCGATTCTGCTAAATTGACACAACCATGTGGTCTGCTCGTGTGAGGAGGTCCAAGCCATGTTGATTTCGTACGTTGGCCCATTTTCTCTGTTTTTGGCCCTTTTCTCGTTCCTTTCACTCTCCTATGCTCACTTAAGTATAAATATGAAAGTAAGGCATTAGGAGCATCGAATTCACCAATTTTAAGGAAAAATCATCCATAAAATGTGCTAAGCATGGGATAGAAACATGTATAAATTACGGTTTATCAGGTCCGATGAATCGCAGACTCAATTTCCCTTTTCGAACAAACTACAATATCTTTTTCCACGGTGACACTTTCAAAAATACTCTATCCTTGATTTGAAACTCAATATCTTTCCTTTTCAAATCTGCGTATGATTTCTGTCGATCCGAAGTTACTTTCAAACTATCACGAATTACTTTCACTTTTTTTTCAGCCTCTCTGATCAGATTAATCCTGTGAATCTTATTCTCGCTTAGCTTAGTCTAGTGCAACGGTGTTCGAAATTTATGACCATATAGAGCTTCATATGGTGCCATCTTTATACTTGATTGAAAGCTATTATTATAAGCAAATTCAATTAGCAGTAAATATTTCTCCCAGCTACCCCCAAACTCGAGAATACAACAATGCAACATATCCTTAAGTATCTGAATAACTCCTCGAATTGACCATCTGTCTGTGGGTGAAATGCGGTACTAAAATGCAACTTTGTACCCAATGCCTCTTGCAGTTTCTTCCAAAATTGTGAAGTGAATCTCAGATCTCTATCCGAAACAATAGAAGTAGGCATTCCGTGTAATTTCACAACTTCGGAAATATATAACTCAGTGAATCTATCGAGTGAATAGTCTGTACTAGAATGAAATGCGCAAATTTCGTTAATCTGTCAACAAAAACCCATATTGCATCTTTCTTTCTCAGATTTAAGGGCAAACCCTAAACAAAATCCATAATTACTCTGTCCTATTTCCACTCAGGAATCATGATAGGCTGTAATAAACCTGACGATACTTGATGCTCAGCTTTGACTTGCTGGAAAATCAAACATTTCGAAACAAATTCTGAGATATCTCGTTTCATTCCATGCCACCAATAAAACTGTTTCAAATCATTATACATTTTCGTGCTTTCCGGGTGTACTGGTAAACAATTATTATGTGCTTCGTTTGTAACAGCCCGATTTTGGGCCCAATGGAAACAGTGGTTTTTGGACCACTAATCTGAGGTTAGAGAAATTATTTTTAATATTATTTTATGTGTTGTGGCATTATACGTGAGTATGAAAATTTTGGTGAATTAATTTTAGCGATTGCATGCTTAATTGGGAAAAAGGACTAAATCGCATAAAGTGATAAAGTCCTATTTTGATAGCTAAGGGTGTCAAATAGCTAGAGAACCAAAATTGGGGGTCTTTAAAGGGAAAATAAACCCTTAAAATAGAGGTGGCCGTCCATACGGACAAAAAGGGATGAGAAAGTTAAAGTTAGATGGCCTAATTTGATAAAAATAAAACCTAAGAAAAAAGGCTATCATCTTTTTTTTTTGTTTTGATCCTTCTTCTCCACCGATTTTTCCTCCAAGAAAATGGCCATGAAAGCTTGAAAAATTTCAGCAACTTAAAGCCATAGCAAGTAAGTGATTTTGAGGGCTTTTCTTGAATATTTCTGTACTTTTAGAACCCTTGTAGCATGAGCTTTCAAATGAGGTGATTATTTTGCAAAATGGTGGAAAGTCTAGGGTTTTACCATGAGAGTGTTCATGTTGTTTTCTAAAATTTTATGGAAGAAAATGAATCATGGTTGTGAAATAAACAATTTTTGTGAAGTAGTTTTCATGGAAACCCTAACTAAAGACCATTTTGCATAAGTTGTAAAATAGTTGATAAATGTGTGAAATAATGACAATTGTGGGCTTCTCCTAGTATGAAAAGTATTTGACTAGTCTTGATTAATGAGAAAATATGATAAAAATCGATTTTCGGACCTAGGGATAAAATGGTCATTTTGTAGAAGTCTAGGGGCAAAATGGTCATTTTGCCCAATTATGAATTTTCGAGTGTCTAGATTAATATGTTGATGAAATGAATGAATTTCTATTATTTTGTACAAAGAATTACAAAATTCGAGCCTAGACCGGGGAAAAACAAAGCTAGTGGACTAAGCCGACTAGTCGCCTACATTTTGTAATTCGAGGTAAGTTGGATGTAAATAATACAACTACATTGTTATTATATGTGTTTGAATTGATATAGCATAAATTTTTGGTTGGTGGAAATGATTATGTATGATGAATATTGAGTAATAGAACTCCCGTTTGAACCTTAAGAAATAAATCGAATATTCATGTCATGACATTCGGGTTATTTGTGTGCTAGTGTAAGACATGTCTGGGACATGTATCGGCCACTTATGAGAGCCAGTGTAAGACCATGTCTGGGACATGGCATCGGCATTAAGATGAAAGCTAGTGTAAGACATGTCTGGGACATGCATCGGCTACAAGATGTGTCAGTGTAAGACCATGCTTGGGACATGACATCGACACGTATATGTGAGAGCTAGTGTAAGACCATGTCTAAGACATGAAGTCGGCCTCAATTTTGATAGTTAGAGTAAGACCATGTCTGGGACATGGCATCGACTTGATGGATGATCCAATGTAAGACCATGTCTGGGACATGGCATGGGCATTATACCCCATGTTTGAGGCTTAGTGAATATCCGATAGCATTTCAAATGGTTCAGCGGTGAGAGTTACAGTTTAAGTTAAACGAGAAAGGTATAACCATGTTGTGAGTGGTATAGGTACCTATTTGAAATGTATGAGATATGAGCTCAATATATGCTATGTGAATTGTATTGGATAGTGATGAGTAAGTTGTGCTTATGCCTACTTTTGTATTATGAGCATGATGATGAATGGTAAAGTTGTTGCTATATTTATTGCATGCAGCTTACTAAGCTTTATGCTTACTCCCTCTCTTTTCCATTTTTTTATAGTGCCGCCTAATTAGCTCAAGGATCATCAGACATCAGAGGCATCGATCACACTATCAACCGAAGCACTTGGTATAGTCGGTTTTATTATTTTGATTATGGCATGTATAGGACTTAGACTTTTGAGTTTTGTGTCAATGTTAATTTGGCGAAATGTGTTGGCTTGGGATGAATCCCTTCATTTTGTATAAAGCCTTGGATAATGGCTAATGTTCATTATTGATATATGCAATTGATGATATTTTCATGGATGAGTAAATTGCATGGATGAGATAATGCCTTGTGTGTCTGATTAGACCTTGTATTGTTGTGTGGATTTGTCATGTTAGGTGTTATGTAGATTAGCGCAAGTAAGGGTGGCAAAAAGGCTTGGTAAATAGCCCTATTTTGTCCACACGGGTAGACACATGAGTGTGTGTCTAGGCCGTGTGTGACACACGGTCAGCCTCATGGGCATGTTATTCAGTTGTGTGTCCCCTGCACGTTAATTTTACAAGTCAGTATGCATGGTAATAAACACACGAACAGAGACATGGCCGTGTGTCTCAACCGTGTGGTGGACACGACCTCTGGCCACGAGCATGTGCCTTGGTCGTGTGCCCCTTATTGGATGCTGACGTCAGAAACAAAATGTTAAGGTTTTTAGGCACCGGCTAGGACACGAGCGTGTCATGGCCGTGTAAGGGACACGGGCCATAGACATGGGCGTGCGTCAGGCCGTGCGAAAACCCCTGTAGATTTGAATTTAGAATTTAATTCACACGGGCATGGGACACGGGCGTGTCCCTAAATGCTTAGACCGTGTGTTTCATACGGGCCATTAGCACGGCCATGTTATAATGACCACACGGGCGTGTTGCCCTCCCACACAAGCGTGTGCCCTATTTTATGAGTTATTTTTTTCTAAAGTTAGTTAAAGGACCCGGGTTGGTCCCGAATAGTTTCTAATGGATGTTTGGGCCTCATAGGCCCATATTATGAAGTTTAGACAAAGTTCAAAAAAAGTTTTTAATTTGACCGAGTCTTAATGACATCGAAATGATTGTGTGCATGTGATTAAGTGTAGTAACACCTCGTATCCCATCCCAGTGTAGGGCTCGGGTGTAGGGTCTTACATCATTCAAAATAATTTGAATTAATTCTGTATTTCTCGAAACACATATTCGATCTTTGAATCTAAAAAAATCATCTGAATTAACTTGAAACTCTGAATCAGAAATTGACTCACAATGAACCCATTTTGTTTGCAACTCATTATCAAACTTTTGAGCTTCACAAATCTATTGTAGAAATAATGGTCTCGCTTTCAACTCGGCTACTAACGAACCATCGTCAGACAAAGCCAAATGTGTGTTCAAAGCACATAAAGCAAACAAGGACTTTCGGCTCAAAGCATCAATGTCTACATTCGCTTTCCCCGGATGATAGTCAATTACCAAGTCGTAGTCTTTTAACAATTCTAACCATCTCTGCTGTCGCAAATTCAAATCTTTCTGAGTCATCAAATATTTCAAGCTTTTGTGATCGGTATAAATATGACATTTCTCACTAAACAAATAATGGTGCCAAATTTTCAACGCGAACACAATTGCAGCCAATTCAAGATCACGCGTCAGATAATTCTTTTCGTGTGGCCTCAACTGCCTCAAGGCATAAGCTACAACTTTGCCTTCCTGTATTAAAACACAACCCAGGCCATTTAACGATGCATCACTGAAAATTATGAATTCTTTACCCTACTGAGGCTGAACTAACATTGGAGCTTCAGTCAATACAACTTTTAAATGCTCAAAACTTTTTTGGCATTTATTTGACCATTTGAACTTAACATCTTTTTAATTCAATCTTGTCATTGGAGTTGCAATCATCGAAAAGCCTTTTACAAACCGTCTATAATATCCCGCTAGTCCTAGAAAACTGTGAACCTCAGAGACATTTCTCAGAGGTTTCCAATCTATCATCGCAGATATCTTACTCGGATCAACTCGGATACCATCAGTTGAAACAATATGTCCCAGGAATCTAGCCTCTCGTAGCCAAAACTCATATTTTCTAAACTTTGCAAACAACTGTTTATCTCTCAAAGTTTGTAACACAATTCTCAAATGCTCGGCATGTTCAGATTCATCACGAGAGTAAATAAAGATATCATCAATAAACACAACTACGAATCGGTCTAAATACTACCTGAAAATCTGATTCATCAAGTCCATAAAAAAAGCAGGTGGATAACCAAAAATTCATAATGTCCATACCTTGTTCTAAATGTAGTTTTTGGCACATCGGAGTTTTTAACTAGCAACTAGTAATAACCCAATCTCAAATCGATTTTCAAAAACACTGTTGCCCCTTTTAACTGATCTAACAAATCATCAATCCGTGATAGATGGTATTTGTTCTTTATAGTCACTTTATTTAGTTGTCTGTAATCAATACACATTCTCATCGTGCCATCTTTATTTTTTATAGACAACACGGGAGCACCCCAAGGCAAAAAACTCGGTCTAGCAAAACTTTTATCTGTCAACTCTTGCAACTGAGGTTTCAATTCTTTTAACTCTATCAGGTCCATTCGATACGAAGCTATCAATATCGATTTTGTACCTGGTACTAATTCAATACCGAATTCAACTTCTCTGATAGGTGGTAAACCCAGTAACAATTCGGGAAATACATCTGGATACTCGCATACAATTGGTACTGATTCAATATTTGTTTCTATCACTTTTATTTCAAGTACATAAGCAAGAAAAGCTTTATACCCCTTTCTTACAAATTTTTGAGCTAACATAGACGAGATCACAACTGGCAAACTATTCAGATCATCGGATTCAATTCTAATAATCTCATTGTTCTGACATTTTAGTTCAATTGTCTTTCGTCTACAATCCACTATAGCGTTATGCATCGTTAGCCAATCCATACCCAAAATCATGTTAAATTCATCGAATGGCAACAACATCAAATTAGTGGAAAAATAGAAATCTCGATGCATTAACGGACAATTCTTGCAGACTTTGTCAACCAAAACACATTTGCCTAAGGGGTTTGATACTCTAATCACAAATTTAGTAGACTTTATAGGCAAAGTCTTATTGGATGCTAAATTCATGCATATATAAAAACGAGTTGATCTTAGATTTATCGATGCAATCACATTAGTATCATGAGAGTGAAAGTACCAATAATCACGTTTGGCAAAGATGCCTCCTAACGTGCACGGATAGCATAAGCTAGGGCAGGTGCTTGTGCCTCAAACCTTACAGTAGAGTCTCTTATCACTCTCTGACTACCAATGTAACACCCCTAACCTGTAACCTTCGAAGGAATAGGTTAAGAGGCATTACCGGACTAGTAACTTAATTCAAAACAATCATTTATCCAAAAACATTTTATTTCAATCAATAACATTCATTCACATTCAATATGTACTTATATCGAACATACAAAGCTTAAATCATGCATTCGAGACTAAATCGGTAACATATTAAACTTTCGAAAACTTAGAAAAATTTTAAAATTTTAAGTATTACACGCCCATGTGAATAGGTCATGTGCCTGATATGGCTAGTAGACATGCCCGTGCCATAGACCATGTGAAAATAGGGCATACATACTGACTTGTGTCACACAACCGAGGACACGCTTGTGTGCCAGGCCATGTAAAAACTAGAGAGGTTACTAACTTGAGTCACACGATCGACCACACGCCCATGTGCCAACCCGTGTGTTGCACACAGCCAGTAGACACGCCTGTGTGTCTAGGTTGTGCCAAACCTATAGGGTATTCTGACTTAATTCGAAAGGGTACCCCAGGGGACACACGACTGTGCAGCGTGATCGTGTGTCGCACATGGCTGAGACACAAGCCCGTATCCCTGTCCGTGTGGACAAAAATAGGCTATTTGCAAAGCCATTTTGCCACCCTATAAACACAAGCATTCACAAACATAAATAATCACATTTTTACAACTCAATAGGCAGCCAAAATAAACATTTCAATACACATTATTAGCCATATCAAAACCTAACAATTTCATGCCCAAATACCTATTTAACATCATACATAATCCATTCATTTAACAACTACATATCAAGTATTCACTTGCAAAATTTCATTCCATCATTACCTTGCCAAAACATACCATAATTGAACACTTATACACAACCAAATATGATACCAAAATAAGCCAAATCACATGGCTTAACTCATATACAAAATATACCAAAACCATGATATCAAGTAACTTAGTTATCATCTTTTAAACTAGCCTATACATGCCATATTTATAATATCCACAAGTTCCAAAGTACCAATCGAAAATTGGATAGTGTGATGTGCAACTCTGACTTGTCCGAAACGAGTGAGCTAATGAGCCTTTATAAAACATAGAAAAAGAAACAGAGTAAGCTTTATAGCTTAGTAAGCTCGTATAACTCAGAAAAAACTTACCATTTATACATAATCAAAGCAATACTTAAAGTGCAACCAATTCAATTTATAAACACCTAATCACAAGTATTCATCACATGTTAGTCATTGTAGAAATATATGAAACCATCCATTTATACAATACTTTGCATCATTCCACTTTCATATATCATATATAACATTAGTAATATTTATAAACAATAGCTCATCCTTATAAATAATATTTGTGCCCGTTGAACCTATTAGAAATTCAAAGGAAACTCGAGTGAACTACGTCAACAATCCGTCAATTCATTATCATATATGCTCTTTCGAGCCATGATCGGTAATCTCCTCCTATGATCGATAAGCTCCTCCTAAGTTGATGAACAGTAAGCTCTAATGAGCTGAAACGGTAAGCTATATCGAGCTGAACAGTAAGCTCTTACGAGCTGATATATCGGTAAGCTCATACGAGTTGTGGTGAGTCCGCAACAAATGTAGAAGCTTAACCAAAACGGTAATTTTAGTAACATGTCACTCATATCCAATGAATCTATACAGTTCAAATGGGACTCATTAACAAATACATCATATCAATAAGGCATTTATACTTCAAATATTTCCATTATACACATTCATTTCAATAATTACAAATATATAAAAGTTCAATGCTAATTATATGAACTTACCTCGTATCCTCAGCTAAAACTATCGGCTATTCGTCCACTTTTCATTTTCCCCGATCTAGTTCCGTTATTTGCTTATCTTGATCTATAATATATCAAATTAACTCATTCAAACTTTCATTCAATTCATTTTAGCCTAAAACATTCATTTTGGCTAAATTACAAATTTACCCCTAGACATTGACTACTTTACAATTTAGTCCTTAATACTTAAAAATAAAAAATTACACAATTAGGCCATAACCCATAATAGCCGAATTTCCTATTTACTACTAGCAGCCCATATATTTTATTATTTCACACTTTTAACCACTACATTTTACAATTTCACAATTTAATCCCTATTTTTCATTTTTGTCAAAAATCACTTTATAAAACTTGTATATTTATCATTAAACCCTCATAATCTATCATTAAACATTTAAATACTCAAGCATTCAATAATGGCATCATTCAAAATCTATAATAGTTTTAAAAATGAAGGTATTGGCTAGCTAGATTAAGCTGAAACAAGCTTAAAAACGTAAAAATCATTAAAAACGGATAAAAAAATGAGCTTACATGTAAAGGTGAACCCTAGCCGAACCTTCAAGCTTCAAATATGGTGTTTATTTGTTTGATTTTTAGTGGATGGTGATAATTAGGAAGACAACCATTTGTTTTTCATTAATTCAGTTAGGATATTTAACAATTTACCATGTTAACCTTATAAAATAACCTATAAATCAATTAAATCATGGAAATAAATGTCGACTAACCTTAATCATGGTATAATAACATTATAAGGACCTTTTTTTTACTAAATCATAGCAATTAAACACCTTTAACAATTAGAATACAAATTTTATGCGTTACGCGATTTAGCCCTTTTTACTGAATTAAGCATTTAAACAGTAAAATTCTTTAACGAAGCTTTCATATAATTAATCTATCATGCTGTAAACCTTATTAAAAATGGGCTGTTACACCTATCTTTCATAGATAGTCGGTCACGATTAACTATCATTTCCATTCTTGAGCTACTATAAGATTTTGGGACAATATTGCATATAATATTGGTTCTATCTTTAGCCTAGACCTATTTTTACATCTTATAAACTTAAACCTTTTCTTGTTTTCAGCCAACTTGTTCCTTTACAGCCTAATTCAAAAACTTCAACTTATACTTCTTAATTTTACAATCAGGTCAACAAGCAACTCAAATCAAATCACAAGAATGAGTTCCTATCATTTGGTATCAGAGCTAAGTTAAAATTAAGTAGGTATCGATATTTTTAGCATTTTCGAGTTGTAATTAGTTAAAAAGAAAAGAAAAGAAGCTAGCTTATAAGAGCTCTTACTGCCCGGTTCTACTTCATTTTCCATCTAACCAAATTCGGCCACACTTTAAGCCATTTCAATTTGTTTCTAGCCTACCTTTTTGTCCCAACGACTACTTCCACCCTTACATTAAATTTTGAAGCCGACTCCAGATAGATTGCTGATTCATCTAAGAAAGTCAATTGAAAACTTAGAGAAACGAACTTGAGTGGAAAGAGGCAAGAGAGCGGTGAGATCATTAGAGCGGTTAAAAGCCAATAGGGTGCAAATTTTCTTTTTGAGAGAATTTATGAGGTTTTTTGTGAGTAAAATGTCATGTCAAGAAGTCCAGAAAGAAATCATGTAGAAGGCGGAGGCTTACGTCCTATTCAAAATATTGCTATCGGTGGAAGAGTCCTGATTTAATGCTTCAAGCACTTCTGCGTGAGTTTGACTGAATGTTCGATCGAAAATTAGAGCCTATACAAGAACGATTGGATCGAGTTGAAGAGAGGGGCCAGTGAGAAAGAACTCCCCAAAGTCCAAGAAGGGAGTGAAGCGGACCGAGGCTCAATCAAGACGATCTCTATGATCCTAATGACTTGGAGAGTGATCAAGGGTCAAGCCAAAGTGAACAACAGAGAGGCCATAGAAATCAAGGCCTTAAAGAAAGAGAACATGTAGATGATGATCTCAAAAACATCAAGATGGCAATTCCCCCATTTCAAGGGAAAATCGACTCGAAACTGAAACTGAAACTGAAACCTATCTTTACATCTTATACGCTTAAACCTAGAAAATGAAACCTATCTTTACATCTTATACATTTAAACCTTTTCTTGTTTCTAGCTAACTTGTTCCTTTACAACCTAATTTGAAAACTTCAACACATAGTTCTTAATTTTACGATCGGGCAAACAAGCGACTCAAATCGATCATGAGAATGAGTTCATATCAATGTTGAAAAGGAAGTTATCCAAAAAGGATAACAAATGAAAATGTTGAAAAGGACAATATTAGAAAAAGATATCAAATGAAAAGGTTGAAAAAATGATATCCCAAAAAGATATCAAATGAAAAGGTTGAAAATGTCAATATTCAAAAAGAATATCAAATGAAAAGGTTTAAAATGAATATATTTGAAGAAAATATTAATGAAAAAGTCGAAAAGGTTAGGAATGAAAAGGTCGATACTTCATTCTTCAAGCAGCCGCTATTCAGGTAACATGTTTTGGTGTGAAATTTATTATAAGTTTGAAAATGAGATGAATGTTTTGATTAGTATGGTTTAATAGTGAACGTTAATACCTTGATGCGATTATATGTGTCATATGTATATAAATATGTTTTCTAATTATGGTTGTAGTGTGCTTAGAAAATTAAATAGTGAAATGAGTATTTTCTGATTAATCGATGTTATTTCATTTGGTTCAATGAGTAATTAAGATTGAAACAAAAATATATATTATTATTTATGCTATTACAGAAATGAAATATATGAAGATGAAGTGTGAAATGTAATATAAATGTAAGTGCATAGTATATGATGAATATGGTTGAGGAAGTTGAAACTTTGATATGTTTTATGTCATGTTTTAGTGAAGTTTATAAGTGCTATGTTTCACAAACAATCTCTATGAGTTGTTATGTATAGGAAAGGCATTTTGGCTCACAATAAAATGAATCTATCTTTACTTGTTTCATGTAATGTATATGGTAAGTTTAAGTTCTATTATATGGGCTTACTAAGCATTAGTTGATTATGTAGTTGTTTTTCTTTGTTTTTGTAGGTAGTCGAAAAGCTCAATTGGTTAGAATCACATCGAAGCATGATCACACTATCCAAACCTTGTTTGGTAGTTATTTGGTATATAAGTTCAATGTTATACATGACATGTATAGGGCTTGTTTATAAAGGGAGTTTTTGATTATGTTTGTAACACCTCAAACCCGGCCCAGATGTTATGGCCAGATCCGACATGCCACATCGAAGCGTCAAAACATTTTAGTATTGTTGATCTAGAAGAACTTACTTAGTGTTTTAAAAGATAATTTCATTGTAGGTTAAAGTGAATGGAAGCTGTGCACCAGGTAGGAAACCGGGAAAGAGGAGGTGAGTCCACTGGACTGCTTAAGTACCAAGCTCCTTTCGGATCCAATCCTAGACATGCGCACCACCATTGCCACACCTTAACGTGATGTATATTTCCAGGAAACCAATTTAATTAAGTCTTTTTTAGGAAAAGAGATTAATTTTGGAAAATATTTTCATTGCGGAAGCTTTGCTTGTTGTCGTGTTATTTTGAAATCAATTACTGTTTTTCAAAACGCACACTAAAGCTATTCAATTTCATCAGTCAAATATAAGTAATACCTATCTTAATAAAACATATTAAAACAAAAAAAATTAAGCGGCCTTATTACATTAAAGAAAACCCAAAACCTTAAACGTAAATAAAAGGATGTCCTGTTCACCAGAAGAAAATCAAACTTGCAGAATGTGTGGCCACTCTGAATCCTTCACAGCTCCAAGCCCAGTATGGTTGGGGATTACCTGCGTGGATGGAAATAAAAGGGTGAGTTTGGGGAAAACTTAGTGTGTAAATTAACCCAACCATAGCCTATATCGGTTCAAACCACAGAAACAGAATAAGTTGGCCTTAGCCCAGAACAAAATTCAGAATAAAGCCCATAGGCCCATAACAGATCAGAATAGATATTACATGTTTATACAAAACCCAACCCATATCCAACCACATGCACCCCCATACCAACCTTTCACCATGTGGGGAGACTACTCGACCCACCCAACCGCTACACGCCCCAAAAATGTGCAGCATGGCTGCCAGAACAGATAATGTGACAGAGTCACCAGATACAGATAATCCTGGCAGAGCCACCAGAACAGATATATGTGGCAGAGCCACCAGATCAAATAATTGTGGTGTAGCCACCAGGACGCTTCCTCCATAATATAACCCATGTCCCCATGCAACAGATATACAACCATGACATACATCATACAGAATCAGATCATCATGCTTTTCAGTCATAAGTAACCTTAGGGGTATAATGGTAATTTTGCACCTAGGGGTATATCAGTAATTTTCACACATAGGGGTATTCAAGTAATTACACTATTCTTAAGGTTTTCATGCATAGCATAGCCATTTACGTATGACCAGAAACACTTACCGCATTTTCTTACCGAATTGGGCCCGTTGGCCTACTATCCTGATTTTGGCCCATTAAGCCCAAAAACATCGAAATGCACGGAATCGTGCACTTTGCAATCTTATCACTTTAATCTACCATATACATCAAACTATTAAACTCACGAGCATTCGCACTGTGACACCCCTAATTTGACCCTAGTCGAAAGTGGTTGTGGAACCCCAAAACCGAGTCACAAAAATAATCAGATGTTATATTCTGTGCTTATTGAATGTGGAATTTGTATGTGCGAATATTTCGTGCCTTGATTTTTATCAAGGCGGTGTTAATTTATTAGAAAGGACCCATGTGATAAGACTTGAAAATGTGATAGGTGAAATTTAAAGTGGCCAAATAATGCATGAGTTATTGACATGAGGGACTTGCATGTCAAATGGACCACTTTTAATTAGTGGCCGGCCATAATGATAGTTGATAGATATTATATGCATTTTATTTTAGCATGATAATAGTTAATGGCTTTATATTATGGAAGAAAGAATAATTAAAAGAAAGGGGGAATAAAATAAGAAAGCAAGAGAAAGTCTTCATCTTCTTTCTTTTCTTGAAGTGCCGTGAGCTAGGGAAGGAGGGGAGACTTCATTGTTTTTGGGTTCTAGCCGAAACTAAAGAAAGAAAAAGGGGAAAGTGTTTTGGGAATGTTCGGTCTTTTGGAGGCCAATTTCTAAGGTAATTTCATTGTAATTTTGTTAAATTTTGATGAATACGAGCTTCACTTCTTTATCTAGCCGAAACCCATTTGCTAATTTTGGTCTAAGTGGCGTATTAAGTTCGGTTCATGTGTTTTTGAGCTAGGGATTTGTTTTTAAAGTTAAAAGTTGCTGGATAAGTGTTGGATGGACTTGATAATGTTAAAATTATTGAGTGTGTAAAGTTATAAGTTTAGTTTATGATTGGGAGCTTAAATTTAGCTCAAATTTAACTCAATTTCTTATATTAAGCATTTCGGCTATGGTGTGGATTGCATAAAATTTGAAGTATTTGATGTTTGAGAGTTCTAAATAGTTAATTATTAAGTGAGGCTTAGTAATTTTGTGTTAAAGATGAATTTCATTACTAAAAGTGGTATTCGGCTATGTGGCATTGTGTTAAATTTTGGATGTTGTTTTTTTTAATTTTAAATTGACTATTAAGTAAGCTTTAAGGTTGTTAAATGGTAAAAAGAGACTTGAGAGTGATGTTTAGGTAGCTTTCGCCCTTATAGTGAATTATGATTGTTAAAGGATGGACTTAAGTTGTGTATATGGGATTTAACCTTGCCGATTATGTGTTAACAAGGTGAAAATGGTTATGTTGCGTTAATAGAGTGCCGAATGTGAATTTGGTGTTAAGCTATATTTGAATACTTGGTTGAATGATTTTTGATATACCCGAAATAAGGTGCATGAATTATGGATTAGTAATGATTTGAATTTGTTTAAATCTAGCTCAAGAACAAAGGACACCAACTTCGGATAGGGGAAAAGAGAAAGTCGTTGAATAGCCGATTTGTACTAAGTCGATCAAATTCAAGGTAAGTTCTTAAGTATTTGAGTTTGATTCCTTTGTAAGTTTTAAGTGTTTAAACGTTGAGTAAATTCAATTATAATAGGACATGATGAGTTGATTTAATAAGATATGATGTGGCCATGATATGTTCTAACCTCAAATGGTAAGTTCTTAAGTGTTTGAGCTTGGGAATTTAAGGGTAATTTGAAATAGTCTGCTTCGGACAGCAGTAGTAATGTGACTTTAGAAAATCACCATAAATTTATGGACTTGAATTAGAGGCTGAATGAGACATGAAATTAAAGCTTAATGAGTCTAGTTTCTTATAAAAGAAACCGTGTAAGCAAAGGAATTTCCAATAATGAGATATTTAAAGTTGTGTGAGACGGTGTCAGAATGACTCCGAAATCCCCTGTTCTGTTTTTAGAAAATCATTATAAATTGTACAAAAATGGTTATAAGATAAAATTTATATGCTTAGACTCCTTAATGAGTCTAGTTTCAAATGAAATCAAATACAACACATTTTGAATTCTGTAAAATGAGAAATCTGATTCATAGTGAAGAGTGGTCAGATTAGTCAAACAGTGAAACAGGGGAAACTTTAAGAAAAATCTGGTATTGATTGGCCAAACCTAAAATTCTGGAAATTTTATGGATGGAAGATATACGAGTCTATATTCAGGAAAAATTAACGGAAAGTGATTTGGAGTTTTGTAGCTCCAGTTATAAATGATTTAGTGACTATTGCTCAGGAAAAACAGCTTGTGCTAAATTTGAGATTGTGTTGTAAACCTTGATAAACTTGTTCTAGTTGCTCATAAGCTATTGATTAAACCCATGCGTGAATTCTAAATTGTGATATTGGAAAATGATAGATGTAGATTCAGCCAAGACAGTGTATATATGTGATAAGGCCTAATAGCCGATGTGATGAATGTGAAAGTGTATATATGTAATAAGGCCTAATGGCCGATGTGATGAATGTGAAAGTGTATATATGTGATAAGGCCTAATAGCCGATGTGATGAATGTGAAAGTGTATATATGTGACAGGGCCGAGTGGCCAACGTGATGGATGTGAAAGTGCATAAATGTGATAAGTCCCGAAGGGCATTTGTGTCAGTACTATATCCGGGTTAAAACCCCGCAGGCTTTATGCGAGAATATTATCACTGATTAATGTCCGTAAGCTTCGTGCTCGTACTATATCCGGGCTCTAAAGACCCGATGACTACGTGTGGGAATTTTGTCCGGGTAAGACCCGATAACTTCGTCTGGAGATTATGTCCGGGTAAGACTTCGTAATAAGAATTGCTTATAAATATATTCAATGCGAAAGGTTAAACAGGTATGTACTCCAAGTTATATGTGAGCTTGATTTGCACTAAATCATAAGGTAGTTATGTGATGCATACGAGAGCAATCTATGAGACTATTCCTATGATTATGTGACATCGGATCAGTGTGAGAGGTGATGTGAAATCATACGATATATCTATGTCACATGAGCTCACTTTTATGTGAAAGTTTATCTGCCTATTGTATATGATGAGATGTGCATATTCGGTAAAGGGATGGTGTGCCCGAAGGAAGAGTGAAATAAAAATACGAACAACTATGTTATAATTTGATTGTTATCTGTTGACATTGCTTAAAACTTACTAAGCATTGTAATGCTTACTCCGTTTACTCTGTTTCCTCTGTTTTATAGATCTCATTGCGAAGCTACAGGCTCGGGGATCGTCAGCAACTAGCCACACTATCACTATCCACTGTTTGGTACTGCTATGTTTTGGATTATCTTATGGCATGTATAAAATAGACTAGTGGCGGAAGAATATTTTGGTTAATGTATGTAGCCATGCGAAAATGGCTTATATATGTTTGAGCATAATGTTATAATCATTTGGTATGGAATGGTTAATCACTATCATAATTTGTGCTATTTATGCTAAAAGGGCTAGTTGAATCATGGAAACTATGAAATAGGTAAAGTCTACCTTAAAGGCAGATGCTGGCAGCAGTAGTGATGTAGATTTGGAAAATAACTAAAAATAGTAGGATTGGAATTAAATAATGAATAAATTATGTAAACGAACCTTGATGAATCTATTTTCATAGGAAAGTAACGAAACGATCATATGGACAGTATGTTAAGAGATATTCAGGTTCTTGTGAGACAGGGCCAGAACGGTTTCTGGATTCCCTGTTCCGACTTTGGAAATTCATTATAAATTAACCAGAGATAATTAGGAGTCATGACATATATGTATAGATTCCTCTCTGAGTCTAGTTTCTATAGAAATAAACGGAATCAGTATTGAAGCTCTGTGTAGGGAGATATCCAAGTCATAATGCGCAAAGGTCAGTGTAGTCGATCCCTGTAACATGGGAGACTTTGACTAATAAACTGTACTAATTGGCCCAACCAAAAATTCTAGAAAAACATATGTAGATGGGAATATGAGTCTAGTTTCAGGGAAAAATTACAAAACTGATTTTCAAGTTGTGAAACTCAAGATATGATTTTTAAGGTGACAGTGTCGCAGTTAGCCAACTGCCTGGAAAATTTTAAAATGGACTGCAATAGTAAGCAAATTTAGTCTGTGAACCCCTCGTGTCCGACTCCGGCAACGGTCTCGGGTACGGGGTGTTACACGCACTCTCGTAAGTTATCAAAATACCGGCTTTTCGGCATTTCGGTTTTTCGTCTTTTGCCGATCTAGTCTATAAGAGGGTGTCAGTTACACACCTGTTTGCAACGATATGCTAACGAGATCCACACACGAACTACCTACAATTGGATTACTAACACGTTAATCTAACTATCGAAAACGAACTACGTATTAACCGCTTACCACATTCGGCCAAAAGCACTTTAGGCACTAGCGATCCTACCTTTGCCGAAGTTAGCGATTATGTCTAGATTCAGTCGTTCCACTTGTCCAAGCCTTCGATCAGCAGCCTCTAGATCCCACCATTATCAAAATAAAATAGTTATAACAACCCTTAGAGCTACAAGCCCAAATCGTCAGCCTCCCTAACCTTTAGGGGTTTCGGCTTTTCTAAAACCTGAAATAAAGATTAAGTTCAAAAACTTACCACCGGTTCCTTCAGTCAATGATTCCAATTAACTCCTACTCGATTCTGATGCAGATCTAACCTCTCAAATGATAACAAAATTTGAGCCTTTAGTGATCTTAAAATTCTGCTATGTTCCTATGGCTATGCGTTTTCGGCTTTTTTTGTAACAATGAAGAAAAGATGAGGGTTTTGCAGTGGCTTTGTCGATAGAAACTTGGGGTTCAGAGTAATAGAAAATCGGTCAAGAAGATGAGGGAAAATAAGAGGGTTTGACTAGAAGAAAATGGCACAAAAGAAATCAGGCTCTCAGGATTTCGGCTTTTTGAGGTAATCGACTATAGGTTTAAAAACAACTGATAAAAAATGAAGATGAGCAGAATGGTAGAGAGATTCGGCAGACAAGAAGAAGAAAAGAAGTTGATGAAGAGAGAAAAAAGAAGAAAAAAAGAAAAAGGAAGAATGGTCAGGAAACGGCACAACTTACCCCTAATGCCGAACTTATACTTGGCATTTAACCTAGCCGAAACTTGCCCCTAAAGAAAACCCTTGGCCGGCCAACTCTTGCTCCTCAAGAGTCCACCATTCAGCCAACACTGCTCTCCCTAATCAGCTCCTAAATCCTCTCCCTTATCCCCTCCTTACTCAATCCCCTGAGCAACTCAAACTCCTCCTGACAGTCTTTTACTTGAGTTCCATTACTTACCCTTTCTAAACATAAAAATAATTCCCTTAATATGCTCCCATTGTGACTTGAACCTTGGTTCTCCCTAGCATCCACACGCCACTCTTATAGCCTTCCTAGTGGCGTCACATGCCACTCTGCCACCTGCTTCCTTGTGTTTTATTTTTCCCAATTAATACTTAAAAGCCCAGCTAACCAGAACCCCTTTTTCTTATGGAACTAAAATTAACTAAAATTACTGAGTTTTAACTTAAGCTTGGGCCTTCTAGAGGCCCACTAACATAATTAAACCTACGCCAAACAGACAGAACACAAAAATTTTAAATTTTGCCAACATTCACAGAATTCCTGAAAATTGAGGCTTTACAACTCTACCCTCCTTAAAAAAATTTCGTCCTCAAAATTTACCTGATCCAAACAGATGAGGGTATTGCTGTTGCATCGCCTCTTCTGGCTCTCAAGTAGCTTCCTTTCTGCCATGATTACGCCAAAGCACTTTCACTAACGGGACAGATTTCCTTCTAAGAACCTTAACATCTCGAGCTAATATTTGCACAGGCTCCTCCTCAAAGGTCAAATCAGTCTGAACTTCAATTTCTATAAATGGCACGACATGAGCAGGGTCAAAACGATAACGCCTTAACATGGAGACGTGAAAAACATCATGAATCCTGTCTAACTCTGGAGGCAATTCCAATTGATAAGCTACTGGGCCTACTCGCTTCAAAACCTGATAAGGCCCAATGAACCGCGGACTCAACTTGCCCTTCTTACCAAACCTTAATATCTTCTTCCAAGGAGAAACCTTTAAGAAGACCATATCACCTACTGAGTACTCAATCCCCTTACGCTTCAAATCTGCATACGACTTTTGCCTATCAGATGCTTCTTTTAACTGATCCTTAATTATTCTGACCTTATCCTCAGTATCAGCTACCAACTCTGGTCCAAGAACTTGTCGCTCTCCTAGCTCAGTCCAATAACTAGGTGTACGACACCTTCGTCCATACAGTGCTTCATACAGTGCCATTTGAATACTCGCCTGGTAACTGTTATTGTACACAAATTCTTCCAACGGCAAGTACTCCTCCCAACTACCTCAAAAGTCCATTATGCAACCCCTCAACATGTCCTCCAGAATCTGAATAACCCTTTCCGACTGACCATCAGTTTGGGGATGGAAAGCCGTGCTAAAGTTCAACCGCGTCCCCAACGCCTCATGCAACTTTTTCCAAAATTGGGATGTGAATCTGGGATCCCGGTCAGAGATAATCGAAACTGGGACTCCATGAAGTCGCACAATCTCCGCCACATACAACTTGGCTAACTTTTGAAGTGAAAAGTCAGTACGTACAGGTATGAAATGGGAAGATTTGGTTAACCTATCCACAATCATCCACACCGAGTCTTTCTTCGATAGTGTCAAAGGCAACCTACTCACAAAGTCCATGGTTACCCTTTCCCACTTCCAAAGTGGTATCTTCACTGGCTGCAACAGTCCAGAAGGTAATTGATGCTCAGCTTTCACTTGCTGGCATGTCAGACATTTCCCTACAAACTCCGTTACTTCTCGTTTAAGTCCAGGCCACCAGTACAATTCTCACAAGTCGTGATACAACTTGTTCCCTCCAGGATGCATGGCACAAAGTCCCCCATGAGCTTCCTTCAATATTGTATGCCTTAAATCAGAGTCCTTCGGAATACAAATTCTTCCTCGGAAGCACAGAACTCCATCACCATTTAACCCAAATTCAGAAGTTTCCCCTTCCTTAACTTGTTGAAAACGAGCGACCAAAGACTCATCGTTCAATTGCTTTCCTTAATCTGGTTGTAACACCCCGAACCCGAGGCCGTCGCCGGAGTCGAACACGAGGTGTTAACAGACTTCAAACCACTTAAAAAAAATTTCCCAGACAAGCTGCCAATCTGCGTACTAGTCGCTTTAAAAATCATATCTTGAGTTTTGAAACTTGAAATCCAGTTCCGTAAATTTTCCCTGAAACTAGACTCATATGCCCATCTACATATTTTTTCTAGAATTTTTGGTTGGGCCAATTAGTATAGTTTATTAGTCAAAGTCTCCCATGTTACAGGGATCGACTACACTGACCTTTGCGCATTAGGACTTGGATATCTCCCTGTACAGGGCTTCATTACTGATGTCGTTTGTTTCTATAGAAACTAGACTCGAAGGGGAATCTATGAACATATGGCATGACTTCTAATTATCTCTGTTTAATTTATAATGAATTTCCAAAGTCGGAACAGGGAATCCAGAAATCGCTCTGGCCCTGTTTCACAAGAGTTTAATTATCTCCTAACATACAGCTCATATGGTCTTTTCGTTTCTTCTATATGAAAATAGACTCATCGAGCTTCGATTACATAATTTATTCATTAATTAATTTCACTCCTACTATTTTTAGTGATTTTTCAATCTCACGTCATTGCTGCTGCCAGCATCTGTTACTAAAGCAACTATGCCTATTTCGTGATTTCTCCTTGATCTAACTAGTAATTCATCATACATATCACAAATTATGATCATGACTAGCCATGCCAAGGGCTAATCATTGTCAAACATCTCCCTACTACTCTATTGCCATATCATGAATTTTGACACCAAAAATAATCAACCATGACATATGGCATAAAAATCGAATTTCCAAGACTTACGACCTAACATTATAGAACCAAATCCAACCGAACATTTATGCCATTTTCGCATGGCTAAAAGTTTACATACCAAATTTCAACAAAACATATTAGCCTATACATGCCGAAATGTTCTACTAGACCGACTAAAAAGAAGATACCAAAAGTTGCTAGCCGGTGTGATGACTTCGATGACGGCCCGATCACGCAAAAAGAGACGAGTCCAAGAAACCTAAAATAGGTGACAAGGAAACACCGAGTGAGTATATAACTCAGTAAGTCATAAGCAATGCACTACCATCCATTAATAACATTATCACAAGAGGAAACAAAATGGAACGAGGCTAGTTACTCCATCCATACCGAACCATACCATAGTTCCTTAGACCTATCGGTTCAATCTCATACCAAGTCATGCATTCACATTCCATATACTAATCAATAGGATATTTGAGGCATTTTCATACATCATTGTATTTTCGTTACAATCATACAACTAAACGACCTTTCACCTATTCCACGATAAATCTTATGTACGTGACTTCAATTATAATTGTCACATAGGTTCAAACTTACCAAGCTCAACTCCAAATATAAACATAGCGCCTATTAGCCATGAACTCAAGGTACTTACCCGATCCGCTGTCCGTGATCAACTCAATAATGTCGCACACTTAGTGTCCATAGTGATTCAAAAGTATATATTAAGTCCGCACACTCAGTGCTATATAATCAACTCGCACACTTAGTGCTATATAATCAAACTCGCACACTTAGTGCTGTACAATTTAAACCCGCACACTTAGTGCCAATCTCATGATCATAAATGTTTATACCCGCACACTTAGTGCCGAGATCAACAACTCAATACATCTCACCTCTTTTCTTTTCATTCAACACTTTCATCACCACATGCATACATGTATATATATATATTTATCATTCCATTCAGCATCATTACATAGACGTTATGACCATTTAAATTAATACAAACTATATGCTTAATGACTTACTTTGTGTTGGGTAAGACGGTTCCAACTCGGCTACTCGATGATCTTTTCTTTGCCTTTGCTTGATTCTCCTCCTTTAACTCCTTGAGCTTAATCAATAAATCAACTAGTTTAACCATCATGCTAAACATTCATAATTCAATTACACATGCATATGTATGTCTGTATATTCGGCAACCATCCTCACTAATTACCCATTTAGTCGATTATACACATAATTAAAGGTAACATCACGAATGGGCATACTTATGTATATATATATATGTATATATATACTTCGGAATGGGCATCACAATTAGATTTAACACCACCTTCATACTCAATTAGATGGCCGAATGCATGTATATATGCACAATGTCAACTATAACATCATTTAAACACCTAATTTCATCTCATGAACACTCGACCCATTTTTACCCCATATGGCCGAATGTGTAAGATTACATTCAACACCACCGATGTACTTAATTAGGTGGCCAAATATACCAAGTTAGACTTGACATTATACGTCACAAGAACTCTAATTTAATTTGTCAATTGCTTGGCCAAGAACTCACAAGTGCCTTATCTACAACCTATTCGGCCTTACTACTTAAACTTAGCCTTTCATACACTTATCTCTATTGTTTTAGAAGGCCGAATCCTTATGTGTTCCAACATCTAGCTTACTCAATTCAACACATCAAAACGACATTTAGGCCGATTTTGCTAGCACACAAGCCTTTGACCGAATGTCCTTGACCTCTAGTCACCTAAATTTTTATTCTTTAAAACTCATCCAACTCATATTTTTCATTGACAACCTCCTTAACTTCAATTTATTCACATATTTAATCATGCTACATTCGACCATTATTTAACAATAATTCATGTATCCTTTTTATTAAACACTCAAAATCAACCATCTCCATACCTCATCACCAAAGACATCAAAATACCAACCAAGAATGTAACATTCATGGCCGAATATCATCTCCATCAATTAACAAAATTTGAACCATGACTATGTAGATTTCAAACTTACAACTTAAAATATACATGAATCTCAAAGAATAATATCAAACATACCTCAATCTAGTTACATGCATGGCCAAACTTCTTAGAAACTTTTCCCCTAGGCACCGAATATTCAAGAGCTTCTTAATCAACTTAAAGGTGACCAAATGCCTTAACTTCAATTTCTTCTTTTTCTTTCTTTAGGTACGGCAATTGTAATAAGGAAAAGGATGAACACTCCTTCTTCCTCCCTTATTTTATTCATCTTTTTCCTTTTAATTCCTTTCTTTTATTTATTCTAATTTACTTACCAATATTAAATAATAAACAACATAAACTTGGAGGAATGGAACCATGCTTGGCCGGCCACTTATCATGAATTGGGCACTTTGACATGCAAACCCAAACTTTCTTATTTTAATACTATTTGGTCCTTACTTATTTACCTATCATAATTTTCTAAGTCTCTCAACTAGATCCTTTCAAGCAAAATTCACATTCCTAATATAAAATTAAAACATCAAATTTTTATACAAGTACTATCACACATATAAGATATGCAAATAAAATTTTAACTAAATTTTATGACTCGATTTTGTGGTCCCGAAACCACATTCCGACTAGGGTCGAATTAGGGCTGTCACAACTGGTCCACCCAGGTTGGCCTCACTTGCAACTCAACCAACAGACTTCCATCATCTTATAGACTCAGACGAGTAAACATTGCTCTCAGATCAGATACAGTTCTACGACTTAGAGCATCGGCTACCACATTAGCCTTGCCCGGGTGATCTCGATCGAACAGTCATAATCCTTAAGCAACTCAATCCATCTCCTTTGCCTAAGGTTCAGTCCCTTTTGAGTCAACAAATACTTAAGAATCTTATGGTCTGTGTATATAATACACCTTTCTCCGTACAAGTAATGTCTCCAAATCTTAAGTGCAAATATCACTGCCGCCAACTCCAGATCATGAGTAGGATAGTTCCTTTCGTGAGGCTTAAGCTGTCGTGATACATATGCCACCACCTTACCCTCTTGTATTAACACGCAGCCCAAACCTACATGTGATGCGTCATTGAACACAGTAAAATCCTTCCCAGACTTCGGCTGAATTAACACAGGTGCTTCAGTCAGAACTTTCTTCAACTTCTCAAAAGCTTCCTGCTGCTTCTCCATCCATACAAACGGTGCTCCTTTCCTTATGAGTTTTTCAGAAGTGCTGCCATCATAGAGAAACCTTCCACAAACCTTCTGAAGTATCTTGCCAATCCTAGGAAACTCTGTATTTCCGACACTGACCTAGGCGGCTTCCACTCTAAAATTGCTTCAATTTTCCGAGGGTCCACCTTAATCCCCTCTGCAGAGACCACATGACCTAAGAAGGTTACCTCACTCAACCAAAATTCACACTTGCTGAACTTCGCATAAAGTTCCTTCTCCCTTAACACTTGTAGCACTATACAGAGATACTCATCATGCTTCGCTTCCGTTTCAGAATATACCAGGATATCGTCAATAAAGACGACTACGAACTGATCCAAAAATGGTTGGAACGCATGATTCATCAGATCCATAAACGCTGCAGGAGCGTTCGTCAGTCCAAATGGCATAACCAGAAACTCGTAATGACCATACCGAGTCCTAAACGCCGTCTTATGGATATCTGCCTCCTTGACCCTTAACTGATGATATCTAGATCGAAGGTCGATCTTGGAAAATACAGAAGCTCCTCTAAGCTGGTCGAACAGATTGTCAATCCTTGGCAGTGGATACTTATTCTTAATCGTCAGTTTGTTCAACTGGCGATAATCAATGCACATCCGCATTGTACCATCCTTCTTTTTCACGAATAGCATCGGTGCTCCCCATGGAGACACGCTTGGCCTAATGAAGCCCCTATCCAACAACTCTTGAATTTGTGCCTTTAACTCCACTAACTCCTTCGGTGCCATCCTATACGGTGCGATGGACACGGGCACCGTTCTAGGCAACAAGTCGATTCCAAACTCAACTTCTCGGTTTGGAGGCAATCCTGCAAACTCCTCCGGAAAAACATCTTGGAACTCTTTTACGGTCCTAACCTTATCCATTGTCAGTCCCTCCTCTTTCGACTGACTTACAAATGCCAAATAGGCCTCACAACCTTTCCGAATCCACTTTTCAGCTCTTAATGCCGACACCACATTGGACAAATAATCCCTTCGCTCACCTATCACCATAACCTCCTCACCCTCCGTGGTCCTTAACACCATTCATTAGCAGCACAATCCAGAGTCGCCTTATGCTTAACAAGCCAGTCCATTCCCAGAATGAGGTCAAATTCTCCAAACGGTAACTCCATCAGATCTCCAGGGAAAGTCCTACCTTGAGTTTCTAAGGGTACATCCCTATACAGTTTATCTACCCTAACCGAGTGACCCAAAGGACTTAGCACAGATACCCCACTCACAATCTTCTCAGAGTGCACACCTAACGACCCAGATATGGCACATGCAACATAGGAATGAGTGGATCCAATATCCACCAAAGTAGTATACGGCATGCTAGAAACCAAAAACGTACCAGTTATGACGTCAGGTGCGTCGCCCTCCTCTCGATGACGAGCTGCATACACCAACGCTGGCTGTTGAGCTTCAGCATTTTCGGCACCCCTGCCAGGTGCCCCTCGACCTCGACCATTTCCATTTCTGCCCCTACCTTGTCCATGTCCTCTCGGTGGTTGTGGTCTACCTCTCATGGGTTGAGCAACCCTCTGTACAGCAACTTGAGCCTGATCAGCTCTGAGGACAGTATTTAACTCTATGCTCCATAGATCCGCATTGGAAACAAGCACCAGAACGTTTCCTACACTCGCCCAAATGTACCTTACCACAGTCTCCATAGGTTGGTGGTCTAACAACATTCATCGGCACTGCTCGAACTGGTTCCTCCACTCTTGCTCTCTTAACATTTCTATTAGCACCACCCGAGGGTCCTGAATCCCTCCGAAAACGGTTTCGATCCTTCTCCCAATTTTGCTTTTCAGCACGTTTAACCTCCCCAGCTATCTTTGCCTTCTCCACCAAGACTGCAAAGTTCCGCTCTCTCTGCGGAGCAATCAACACCCTAAGGTCATCTCTAAGACCATCCTCGAAGCGCACACTTCACTCATATTCCGTAGCGACTATGCCCACGGCATACCGGCTCAACCTTAGAAACTCGGCCTCATACACAGCAACTGTTTTACCTCCTTGCACCAGATTCAAGAATTCCTTTCTGCGGTCGTCCACATAACTCCCCCCAACATACTTCCCTTTAAAAGGCCATCTTAAACAGTTCCCAAGTTACCCTATCAGCTGGGGTCCCTTCTCTCACAGTGAGCCACCACTGATAGGCCTCGTCCCGTAGCAACGATACGGCTCATTCCAACTTCTGCTCCACAGAGCAGTCCAAGTCGTCCATAATCCGTTCTGTGGCCTCCAACCAATATTTCGCCACCTTCGGGGCTACACTAGACACGCCCTTAAAGATCTCCGCTCTGTTGCCCGAAGTCATTCAGAAATAGATCGCCGAATTCCGTTGCCTGTACTTGCCCCGACCACCCTTTCCAGAACACGAAGCATTGCCTACGACAGGGTATCATCCCCGGCATCGCGGTCATGAGACTCCACCTCCGTTGCTGGTGGTACCAGTGCATCCACCGCCGGCATATGTCCCAAAGACGAAGATCTCGCTCGAGCACTTCCTCGGCCCCGTCCACGGCCTCTTCTACGAGGGCTCTTGTACTCATATCGTATTATCTGATTACTAATTTTTATGTGTTAATACAATATTCCAGTGTTTATTACAGGTGTTTTATGAATCTGAAATAATTCAGAGTTTGTTTTCGTAGATTCGAAGTCTAGCTACAGTTTTAGTCTCTTATCAAATTTTCTTATGGTTTCAGTATCATCCTATTTAGAGTATCCTAGTAGGGTTTCAGTACAGATAGATAATTCAGGAAAATATTCAGAAAAGTTCAGAGTAATACTTACAGGCTTGGGCCGGAGATTCGGAATGCCACCTTCTAAAGATCTAGATTTTGAAAATTGAGTTTTTTTTTCAATCTTTATAAAATTTTTATTTTTGAAAATCTTTGTTTTTGTAAATCCATTCCACAGCCGAGTTGTTGCAACTTGGCTCTGATATCACTAAATGTAACACCCCAAATCCGACCCAGAAGTTATGGCCGGATCTGACATGCCACATCGAAGCGTTAAAACATTTTAGTATTGTTGATCTAGAAGAACTTACTTAGTGTTTTAAAAGATAATTTCATTGTAGGTTAAAGTGAATGGAAGCTGTGCACCAGGTAGGAAACTGGGAAAGAGGAGGTGAGTCCACCGGACTGCTTAAGTACCAAGCTCCCTTCGGATCCAATCCTAGACATGCACACTGCCATTGCCACACCTTAACGTCATGTATATTTCCAGGAAACCAATTTGATTAAGTCCTTTTTATGAAAAGTAATTAATTGTGGAAAATATTTTCATTGCGGAAGCTTTGCTTGTTGTCGTGTTATTTTGAAATCAATTACTATTTTTGAAAACGCACCCTAAAGCTATTCAATTTCATCAGTCAAATATAAGTAATACCTATCTTAATAAAACATATTAAAACAAAAAAAATTAAGCGGCCTTATTACATTAAAGAAAACCCAAAACCTTAAACGTAAATAAAAGGATGTCCTGTTCACCAGAAGAAAATCAAACTTGTAGAACGTGTGGCCACTCTGAATCCCTCATAGCTCCAAGCCGACTATGGTTGGGGATTACCTACGTGGATAGAAATAAAAGGGTGAGTTTGGGGAAAACTCAGTGTGTAAATTAACCCAACCACAGCCTACATTGGTTCAAACCATAGAAATAGAATAAATTGGCCTTAGCCCAGAACAGAATTCAGAATAAAGCCCATATGCCCATAACAGATCAGAACAAATATTACATGTTTATGCAAAACCCAACTCATATCCAACCACATGCACCCCCATACCAACCTTTCACCATGTGGGGAGACTACTCGACCCACCCAACCGCTACACGCCCTAGAAATATGCAGCATGGCTCCCAGAACAAATAATGTGACAAAGTCACCAGATACAGATAATCGTGGCAGAGCCACCAGAACAGATATATGTGACAGAGCCACCAGATCAGATAATTGTAGCGTAGCCACCAGGATGCTTCCTCCATAATATAACCTATGTCCCCATGCAACAGATATACAACCATGGCAAACATCATATAGAATCAGATCATCATGCTTTTCAGTCATAAGTAACCCAAGGGGTATAATGGTAATTTTGCACCTAGGGGTATATCAGTAATTTCCACACATAGGGGTATTCAAGTAATTTCACTATTCTTAAGGTTTTCATGCATAGCATAGCCATTTATGTACGACCAGAAACACTTACCGTGTTTTCTTACCGAATTGGGCCTGTTGGCCTACTATTCCGATTTTGGCCCATTAAGCCCAAAAATATTGAAGTGCACGGAGTCGTGCACTTTGCAATCTTATCACTTTAATTTACCATATACATCAAACTATTAATCTCACGGGCATTCGCACACTCGCAAGTTCTCAAAATACAGGTTTTCTGGCATTTCGGCTTTTTGACTTTTGCCGATCTAGTCTATAAGAGGGTGTCAGTTACACACCTGTTTGTGACGATATGCTGACGAGATCCACACACGAACTACCTACAATTGGATTACTAACACGTTAATCTAACTATCAAAAATGAACTACGTATCAACCCCTTACCACATTCGGCCAAAAGCACTTTAGGCACTAGCGATCCTACCTTTACCGAAGTTAGTGATTATGTCTAGATCCAGTCGTTCCACTTGTCCAAGCCTTCGGCTAGTAGCCTCTAGATCCCACTATTATCAAAATAAAATAGTTATAACAACCCTTAGAGCTACAAGCCCAAATCGACAGCCTCCCTAACCTTTAGGGGTTTTGGCTTTTCTAAAACCGAAAATAAAGATTAAGTTCAAAAACTTACCACCAGTTCCTTCAGTCAATGATTCCAATTAAATCCTACTCGATTCTGATACAGATCTAACCCCTCAAATGATAGCAAAAGTTGAGCCTTTAGTGATCTTAAAATTTGGCTATGTTCCTATGGCTATGCGTTTTCAGCTTTTTTGTAATATGAAGAAAAGATGAGGGTTTTGTAGTGGCTTTGTCGACAGAAACTTGGGGTTCAGAGGACTAGAGAATCGGTCAAGAAGATGAGGGAAAATAAGAGGGTTTGACTAGAAGAAAACGGCACAAAAGAAATCAGGCTCTCAGGATTTCGGCTTTTTGAGGTAATTGACTATAGGTTTAAAAACAACTGATAAAAAATGAAGATGAGCAGAATGGTAGAGAGATTTGGCAGACAAGAAGAAGAAAAGAAGTTGATGAAGAGAGAAAAAAGAAGAAAAAATAAAAAGGAAGAATGGTTAGGAAACAGCACAACTTACCCCTAATGCCGAACTTATACTTGGCATTTGACCTAGCCGAAACTTGCCCCTAAAGAAAACCCTTGGCCGGCCAAATCTTGCTCCTCAAGAGTCCACCATTCAGCCAACACTGCTCTCCCTAATCAGTTCCTAAATCCTCTCCCTTATCCCCTCCTTACTCAATCCCCTGAGCAACTCAAACTCCTCCTGACAGTCTTTTACTTGAGTTCCATTACTTACCTTTTCTAAACATAAAAATAATTCCCTTAATATGCTCCCATTGTGACTTAAACCTTGGTTCTCCCTAGCATCCACACGCCACTCTTATAGCCTTCCTAGTGGCATCACATACCACTCTGCCAGCTGCTTCCTTGTGTTTTATTTTACCCAATTAATACTTAAAAGCCCAGCTAACCAGAACCCCTTTTTCTTATGGAACTAAAATTAACTAAAATTACTGAGTTTTAACTTAAGCTTGGGCCTTCTAGAGGCCCACTAACATAATTAAACCTATGTCAAATAGACAGAACACAGAAATTTTAAATTTTTCCAACATTCACAGAATTCCCGAAAATTGGGGCGTTACAATGTTACTTAGTCAACTTGGTATGTTTATGCCCTTTTGGGCATATGTGTTTGTTTGGACTCATAATGTTTTGGTATGTTTGTGTCTTTTGGTCAGTTTTAGTACTTTTTAAATATGTGGCTTGAGACATGATCATATGTGGTAGAAAAGGTTCTATGGTGCGTGTGTAAGTATATAAAGATATTTGTTTAGGTTATAAAATATGTTTGAATGAATTGGATAGGTTGTGATTGAGGTGCCATAAGAATGACACATTGGTTAGATATAGGATGAGCATGAAATTGGTATGTTTTTGGATGTTTGATGTATGTTTTAAACATGTGAAAGATGGCTGAATTAGTGTATCTTGGTGTGCAAGGGTTGTGTTTGAAATGGCTTGTTTTAGGGGCAACACATGTTGCATGCGGCCTGGGATATAGACTATCACATGGTTGTGTGCCACACACGATTACCTCACATGGTCGTGTGTCTTTTAAATTTTAGGTGCATGTTTCACACAGTCTGACACACAGTTTACAGCACAGCTGTGTAACACAAGTCAGTGAGTTACATGTTTAAAACACGAGCTAGGGCACGGCTCGTATGACCCCTATTTTGCAAATTTTTAATTCTACCATGAAGTTTCTACTTTGATTCAAATAAGTCCTTGTTTGTTCCCAAACTATTTTTAGGGCCACTTAAGCCCGATTTAAGGCATGTAAAATATATTTTCCATAATTAAATTGTGAATTGCATGTTGATTTCTATTTTGATGTTAAAGGTTCTATATTGTACAGTAATGCTCCGTAACCCTGAACTAACGATGGTGATGAGTTAGGGTGTTACAGGGGTGCTCAATTCCACTGTGGATAAGCTGATAGTAAGGGACAATGCTGATGTAAGCATGCCCAGGGGTTCCACAACTACGAACCAAGATCCATTCAAGCTCCTGAAAGGCCTCATGACTCGATCGCACACTAGGGGACTCCAAGAAGCTTTAGCAGCTTTATTGGTTCAAATTTGGGATGAATCCAAGCCCCTTGCTGATAAAGAAGCTCCAGAAAACTCCTTAAAGACTCCTTGCACCCTTGTGCAAGCCGAATTTAGCTCCTCTCTAGCTACCCGAGCTCAACTCAGCTCCCATCAGCTCACTTGAGCTTATTTCAGCTCATACGAGCTCAATTTAGTTTCTTTTCAGCTCATTTCTTTTTCCATTTCAATAAACTAAGTATTAGTTTTATTCTAAGTCAATTTGATATAGCTCATGCCGAATTTTCTAGCTCAAATAAGTTCATTTATTATTTTTGTCTATTTGAGCTAGCCGAATTTAATATGCTAATTAGTTTTAATTTAATGCGTCCAAATTGGTTAGTAGTTATTTAAGCTGTCTAGTTGCTATTTAAATATGTATAAAATGAATATATATTTTAATTAATTGTGTTCATTTCCCTTGTAGGTTCAGCTGAATGTGAAAGAGCATTTAAAGCTAGGTGCATGCACGGCTTAGTTCAATGCTTGGAAAGAATCATGTACATGTACATGGACGGCTTGGATACATTTCCCATTTGGACAGTACAATGAATCCATGAAGATCCATTCCCTTTGGATGGCACACATGCATGTATGAAGAGCATTTATTGATTGTTCATGAATGGCTAGATTCAAAACCCCTTTCTAGTTTCATGCATGACCGAATGTATGTGGGTGATCTATTGGTTTTCCTAAGCACTTATTCGGCCAAAGAGTAGCTTCATAATCAATTTCCAAGTTTAATTCAAGAATGAAGATTAAGAGAAGATGCATGGATAGCAAGTTACAACGAATGGGAGAATGCATCTAGTTCTTGATACATGAATTGTTTGCTGCCCAAATGACTTCCCTAGGTGTTTATTCGGCCAAGAGACACTTCTTGAATGCCCCATTCATTCCATGGCCAAATTTATACAAGCTATTGAGCTGCCATTCATTCACATCCAGCCAAGTCATTTTTGCTTAATCATGAAGCTGCCCATTGAAGTTCCAATCAACCAAACCAAGACTTAGCAAATTAATGACTTTGTTTTAGATCATTCTAGTCTCTTCTTAGCCGAATTACTTAGCCTTTAAGCTAGTTATTTTTTCAATTCAGCTATCACATGCTAGGCTATAAATAGTTTGTTTATTTCTTTGTAAAAGGACTTTTGACGATTTGTTGAATGAAACTTTGCTTCTGTTAGGTTGCTTCCTCTCATATCTCGTACAAGTTTTGAAGTTTTATCTAGTTGTGCTAGTGGCGTCTACCAAGATTGTTTGAACTTATCACCGTCTCTGGTGTGGCATTCACCTATCTTACGACTTCACCTTTCACCTTAACAATATAGGAACCGGGGTGACACTTTTTAGCTTTGAATCACTCCTGACGTTAAGTTCAATATTCCATCCCCACTTTTTGTTATTTCTTTCTTGTTATTTCCAAAACCAAACCAACTACTCAACACCCATCTTTGCTTCCCTTAGCCGAACCTCTCACCATACACCTACCCATTTTTGAACCCCATTTGCTTCTAACAAGCCTATTAAGCTTATATCTCCAATCAAGGCCCTCTTGCGAACGACTCTTCTCGAAGATGATCGGGCACATCATGAATTCTACTCCATCACCCGAGCCGGATCACATCAAATGCTCTTGAGGCTGTGGTGATCACTTTGAAGGAGGATATTAAGGCCAAAATGAGGGTTTGGAGCATAAGAATAGAGGAGCTCAAAGGAGAGCTTGTTGTGTGTCGAGCTGCCATAGGTGAGGGAGTGTTGGGTATGCAATAGCCCGTTTTTCAATGATGTTGAAAACAGTGATTTCGGGATCACAATTTTGATGAGTGAGTATGTAGACATTAGTAATTAATATTTGTGAGTTAAATATAGTATTATGGTGGATTTTGATTTGATGGATTTTATTAATTGGTTAGCTAGTCAAGGTACATGTGGTGCGTAACAAAAGTTAATGGTTTTGGAAAATGATGTATCGAGACCTTATTTTCATAAGCTAAGCTATATTGTTATTAAATATTTACGGAATTGTTTAAGAAGTGGATTGAAGTCTAGTTTGGTAATTTCGTAGTTAATTAAGGAAAAAAGACTAAATCGTAAGAATTGTCAAAGTTAATTGGTATTGGTTTTATTAGCTAAAAGACTTAAAAAAATAATAAATAAAGTTTAATGTGATAACTAAGCTAATTTTATATGATGGTGGATGACCATGTGTTTTAATTTGGTGAATTAAGTATTAAATTATTAATTAAATAATTTATATATTAATTAATAAAAGATGTTAAACCATTTTAATGTTTTCTTTAACCTTTCATCATACGAAATAGAAGAGAAACCTGATTAGCCATAGTCGAACCTTCCCAAGCTTCTTTCTCATGCATGTAATGTAACGCCCCATACCCATAACCCACGCCGGAGTGAAATATGAGGCATTACCTAACTCCATCTCATGCATACAAACGTTCCCCAAGTCACCAAGACTTGGTCCCATTTTAGAACTTGTTCAATTTCTACTTTAAACTTCTTCTTATAGGCCTACGAGCCCCAAATCGACCATTGAAAACTATTCAGGATCAGCCCGGGTCCTTAAACCATCTATAGAAAATTTGACTTTGAAACAGGGCACACGCCCGTGTAGAGGGGCAATGCGCCCGTGTGGCCATTTCAACATGGTCGTGTTGATGGCTCGTGTGGCTCGCACGGCCTAAGAAATATAGGGACATGCCCGTGTCTTCCATCTGTGTAGGATTAATTCTAAATGCACACCTACAGGGGTTTTCACACAGCCTGACACATGCCCGTGTCCCTAGCCTATGCCCTTCACACGGCCATGACACGCCCGTGTCCTAGCCCATGTGCAAAAACATAGACATTCTGTTTCTGACATTAGCATCCCAAAAATGTCACATGGCCAAGGCACACGCCCGTGTTCTAGGCCGTATTCATTACACGGCTGAGACACACGGCCGTGTCTCTGCCCGTGTGTTTACTATCATGCATACTGACTTGAAATTTTTATGTGCAGGGGACACACGGTCGAACCACATGCCCATAGGCAGACCGTACGTCACACACGGCCTAGAAACACGCCGATGTATCTACCCGTGTGGACAATATAAGGCTATTTACTAAGCCTATTTGCCAACCTTACTTACACAACCTACATAATAGTAGCCACACCAATACAAGAATAATTTATTTAAACCAATCAGACATAATAGGCTACATATCGAAATGAATATTTTCCATCATTCAAGGCTTAATACAAAATGAAGGGTTTCCAACCCAAGCCAACACATTTGACTAGTTCTCAATGACACAAAAAATAGTAAAGTCTAAGCCCTATACAGCCCATGTGTCTAGGCCGTGTGGTCTCATGGTTGTATCGTATGATCGTGTGCGATGTGGTTCACTTCTTCAACGCCTGCGTATATATGCGCACGCTCGTGTTCTTTTGACAGTCTTGACCACGGGTGGGGACACGGGCGTGTTCTTTTGACAGTCTTGATGACGGGTAGGAACATGGGCATGTCGCACACTTGTGTTAATTTCTTAGTTTCTTCCACGGGTGTGGCGCAAGCCCATGTTATTTTGACAGGATTGCCCATGGCCAGGTCACACAGTCTTGGCAATGTATCGAATCCCGTGTTTTAGGAAAATTTTTTCTCTATTTTTACACGGCTATATCGCACGGCTGTGTCAACACCCGTGGTATGAGCACAGCCTAAGGCACGCCTGTGGGCTAGGCCGTGTTCGCCCCTGTCAAATGTCAAATTCCTTGTAGGTAAACTATGAACAATTAAAGAAAAATTAAACCCTATTTAGTGATGTTAGTGTTTGGGTTGCCTCCCAAGAAGCGCTTATTTAGAGTCTAAGCTCGACTCTACCTTGTAGGTATATTTAGGGAAGTTCGTGGAGCTGTAGCTCCTCTTTGTCGTCTTTGGAATTCTCACTGTTGTGGGGTTTGAGGCGATGTCCATTTACCTTGAAAGTGCCTTGGTATGGGTGACTTACCTCCACTGTGCTATATGGAAATACAGTTTGGACTACAAAAGGACCTGACCATCGTGATTTAAGTTTACCTGGGAACAATTTGAGCCTCGAGTTATACAACAGGACAAGATCTCCAATTTCAAATTGCTTGTGTTTTCTTAAACGGGTGTCGTGGCGGTGCTTCGTTGCTTCCTTGTATAGGCGTGAATTTTCATATGCATTGGTTCGCCACTCATCTAACTCATTCAACTGCATCAACCTGTTTTCACCTGCAAGTTTGGGATCAAAGTTTAGAAATTTTACAGCCCAGAATGCCTTGTGTTCTAACTCAAATGGCAGATGACAACTTTTTCCATAAACAAGTTTATAAGACGATGTTTCTATACGGGTCTTAAAAGCAGTTCTATAAGCCCATAAAGCATCATCTACTTTCATTGCCCAATCTTTCCTCTTCAATTCTACTGTCTTTTCTAGGATATGTTTAAGCTCTCTGTTTGCCACTTTGACTTGGCCAATAGTTTGAGGGTGGTAAGGGGTAGCTGTTCTGTAGTGAATTCCGTATTTCTTAAGGATCTTTTCAAATTAGGCATTACAAAAATGAGTACCCCTATCACTGATGATTACTTTAGGTGTTCCAAATCGAGAGAAAAGTTTCTTAAGGAACCGTACTACTACTCTAGCATCATTAGTAGGTAAAGCTTGGGCTTCAACCCATTTGGACATATAATCAACAACTACTAAGATGTATTTATTCCTAAATGAACTAGGGAATGGACCCATGAAGTCGATACCCCAAACGTCAAATATTTCACATGAAAGCATATATGTCTGAGGCATTTCATCATGTTTGGAGATATTACCTGTCCTTTGGCATTTGTCACAATAAGTAACATACCTGTTGGCATCTTTGAATAGAATGGGCCAATAAAAACCTGATTCAAGTATTTTATGTACGGTCTTATTCCCATTGTAATGTCCTCCAGTTGGTCCTGAGTGGCAATGTTCCAAGATCTTCAATGCTTCTGTCCTTGTAACGCATCGCCTAATGACTTAATCTACACATATACGAAAAAGGAAAGGGTTTTCCTAAAAATAGTTTTTCATATAAGTAAAAAATTGCTTCTTTTGCTGATGTGTCAACCCTTTTGGGATAATGTTAGCAGCTAAAAAATTTGCAATGTTAGCAAACCAAGGTATCTTAGAATCAGATATAACAAAAAATTGTTCTTCAGGAAATGAATCATTTATTTCAGCTTCATCTAGCTCTTTGGTACTTGAAATTTCAAGCATGGAAAGATGATCAGCCGCGAGGTTTTCAGCTCCTTTCTTATCCTTAATCTCCAAGTCAAATTCCTATAATAACAAAATCCATCGGATGAGTCGAGGTTTTACATCAGTCTCAGTTAAAAGGTAGCGAAGAGCAGAATGGTCAGTATAAATGACTACTTTAGACAACATTAGATATGACCTAAATTTATTGAATGCAAAAACCACAGCTAGCAGCTCTTTCTCCGTGGTAGTGTAGTTTTCTTGTGCAGGTGTCAAAGTTTTGCTAGCATAATAGATAGGTTGAAAATGCTTATCTCTTCACTATCCCAAATTGCACCTACTACAACATCACTTGCATCGCACATTAGTTCAAAAGGTGAATTCCAATCAGGGGCAATTATAAGGCACATATTTTAAAGTATTAAATGCTTCTAAACATTCCTGATCGAAATTAAAAGGCACATCTTTTTCTAGTAATTTAGTCAAAGGCTTAGATATTCTAGAAAAGTGTTTAATGAATCTTCTATAAAACACAGCATGTCCTAAAAAGCTTCTAATAGCCTTAACCGAATTAGGAGGAGGTAGTTTCTCAATGGCTTCAATTTTAGATTTATCAACCTCAATCCCTTTACTAGAAATTTTATGTCCTAACACAATACCTTATTGAACCATAAAGTGACATTTTTCCCAGTTAAGCACAAGATTTGTTTCATCACATCTTATTAAGACTTGTTTTAAATTTTTAAGGCAAAGATGGAAAAAATTATCAAAAAACGAAAAATCATCCATAAATACCTCCATGATGCCTTCTACGAGTTCGTCAAAGATGGCCATCATGCAATACTAAAAAGTAGTAGGAGCATTACATAATCCAAAAGGCATTCTACGATAAGCAAACGTATCGTATGGACATGTAAATGTCGTCTTTTCTTGATCTTCAGGAGCTATTGGGATTTGAAAATGGCTAGAGAGTCCGTCTAAGAAGCAGTAGTACATGTCCCCTGATAATCTTTCCAACATTTGGTCAATGAATGGAAGAGGAAAGTGATGTTTTCTCGTGGAATCATTCAGCTTTCTATAATCAATGCAGACTCTCCAGCCTATGACTGTCCTTGTTGGGATTAATTCATTCTTCTCATTGGCTACAATAGTCATGCCTCCCTTCTTAGGAACAACCTGCACTGGACTTACCCAAGAACTGTTAGAAATAGGATAATAATTCCAGCATCTAGGAGTTTAATTCCTCAGCTTTAACAAATTCCTTCATGTTCTGGTTCAGTCGTCTTTGGGCTTGCACACATGGCATATATTCGTCTTCCATTAAAATTTTGTAGGTGCAAAAAGAAGGGTTGATCCCTTTAATGTTAAAAATTTTCCAAGCTATGGCCTTTTTATGCTCTCTTAATACTTGGAGTAATTCCTCTTTCTCCTTGGGTCGCAGTTAGATGCAATAATCACCGGTAATGTATAATTATTTTGAAGGAATGCATATTCCAAGTGATTCGGTAATTGTTTAAGTTCCAATGTTCTTCAATAGAGGGTTTTTGCTTAAGTTCATCTTTTACCTTAACACCCTCATATTCTGCTAGTTTTTTTGGGGGGGGTTCATTGGAATTTAGTTCGATTCCTATCTCAGAATCATCATCCACCCCCTCTCCTTGGGCAAGACACAGTTCCATCGTGTCCTTGTGTATGATTTCCTGAAAAGAATCTTGAGTAGCATGATCAATAGAGTCAACAAAATAACATGAGTCATCCTGTTCCCTAGAAAATCTCATGGCATCATAAATTTTAAAAATAATCTCTTCGTCACCTACTCTAAGTACCAATTTACCATCACCCACATCAATTACAGCCTTAGCAGTGGCTAAAAATGGGCAACCTAAGATTAAAGGCACCTCAACATCCTCATCCATGTCAAGCACAACGAAATCAATAGGGAATATAAATTTATCTACTTTTACAAGTACATCCTCTATAATTCCCCTAGGATATTTAACAGATCTATCAGCTAATTGAATACTCATCCTAGTGGGTTTAGGTTCCCTAAGACCAAGTTGTTTAAACATCTTATATGGTATCAAATTAATGCTGGCGCCTAAATCAGCTAGTGCTTTATCAACATTCAAACTACCAATTAAGTAGGAAATAGTAAAACTTCTTGGATCTTTTAGTTTTGTTGGCAGCTATTTTGGAGTATGGCTGAGCATTCCTCATTAAGTTCCACTGTAGATAAGTCTTCAAACTTCTTTTTGTTTGTTAGAAGCTCCTTTAAAAATTTTGTATATGTAGGCATCTGTGATATAGCTTTAACAAAAGGTAAGTTAATATGAAGTTGTTTAAAAAGTTCAAGAAATTTATCGAATTGTGCATTCATGCGGTCTTTCTTTAACTTTGCTGGGTATGGGATTGGTGGTTTATATTCTTTTGGCATTAGATTGTCATTGTTTTCGGGTTCCACCTCCTTTCTGTCAGCTTCTTGTGGTGGCTTCTTTTTAGATTCAGGTAACACTTTCCCACTCCTTAGTGTAACTGCTTTCACATGCTTTTTTGGATTGGGCTCGGTGTTACTAAGTAGACTTCCTAGTGGTCTTTCAGAAATTAGTTTGGCGAGCTGTCCTATCTGAGTTTCGAGCCCTTGGATTGACGCTTGTTGATTCTTAAGTGTTGCCTCGGTATTCTAAAAATGAGTTTCTGACATCGAGATGAATTTTGTTAACATCTCCTCAAGGTTTGGCTTTTTCTCTTGTTGGTAAGGTGGTTGTTGGAAGCCTGGAGGTGGTGGTGGTCTTTGATTCCTTTGGCCTCCCCATGTGAAATTTGAGTGGTTCCTCCATCCTGCATTGTAATTGTTACTATAGGGTTTATTTTGAGGTTGAGGATTATTACCCATATAATTTAATTGTTCGTTGTCTATGTTGTGGCCATAAGGTGGGTATTCTGAATTGCTCGTTCCTCCCTTGCATTGCACTACATTACTGGGTGAACCTGTGAGGAACCAAGAAAATCATCAATTTTTCTATTCAAAAGTTCTACCTGATTAGAGAGCATGGTGATCGAATCGAGGTTGAAAACACCGGGTGCTTTCGCCAGATTTTCCTCATGACTTGCCACTGATAGTTATTCAGTGACATCTCTTCAATAAATTCGTAAGCATCCTCGGGTGTCTTATTATTGATAGTCCCACCAGCGGCTGCGTCAACCATCTGTCTGGTTGAAGGATTCAGGCCATTGTGAAAAGTTTGAACCTGTAGCCAGAGTGGTAACCCATGGTAAAGACACCTTCTCAACAGGTCTTTGTATCTCTCCCATGATCGTAAAGTGTTTCTAGATCCATCTACACAAAAGAAGAGATATCATTCCTTAATTTAGCCGTTTTAGCCGGCAGAAAATATTTTAGTAAAAACTTTTCGGTCATTTGTTCCTAAGTAGTGATTGACCCTCGTAGTAACGAGTTCAACCACTGTTTAGTCTTATTCCTTAATGAAAAGGGAAATAATCAAAGACGAATGGCATCATCAGAGACGCCATTTATTTTAAATGCGTCACAGAATTCCAGAAAACTCGCCAAGTGAGTGTTTGGATCCTCATCCTACAAACCATCAAACTGATAAAATTGTTGTATCATTTGAATCGTGTTAGGTTTCAGTTCAAAATTATTTGCAGCAATAGCAGGCCTAACTATACTTGACTCGGTTCCTATTTAATTCAGTTTAGCATAATCATACATAGTGCGTGGAGCATGATTGTGATTTACTAGATCAGCGGCAATCGCAGGAGGTAGCGGATTTTCCTGATTTTCAGCCATCTCCTCAGTTGTGGTTTGAATATCATCCTCTTGCTCTTCCTCTGTGTATCTTAAGCTTTGCCTTATTTCTCTTCGATTTCTGCGAGCTATGCGATCGATCTCACTATCAAAAAGTAATGGTCCTGACGGGTTTCTTCTAGTCATACACTATAAAAAACCTGCCAAAAGCGAATAAAAAAATTAGAAAAGAAAATAAAAATTTAAATTGCAAATAAAGTAAAATGGCTAAAGTAATAAAAATCGAGTGTTCCTAATATCTTAGCTCCCCGGCAACGGTGCCAAAAACTTGATACATGATATTCGCGATAGGTTTTAAAAATTTATAATTAATCGTTCTTGAAACTAACTATTATCACGATGAAGGCAAGTGTACCTATCGAACAGTAGTATAGCTTTAGCAAGACCGGATTGTCGAACCCAAAGGAACCAAGAGTACTAGTAATTACTTTCTTTTTATTATCTAGCCTAAAAATTAAGGGATTTGTTTATCTAAACTAATTAACTAAAGTAAGGGTGCACAGAGAGAAAATTGGGGAAAATCTTTTGGGAAAACTTGATTGATTAAGACAATACTCAAGGAAAAATCCACCTAGACTTTCACTTGTTATTTAACTCTGAATCAGACAATTTATTCATTTGACTTGATCCGTAGAAATCCCTAAGTTATATTATTATCTCTCTCAAGACTAATAACGTCTAACCCTAGGTTGATTAATTGAAATCTCTTTGTAATTAACACCCTAGTATTGCATTAACTCGATCTATGGACTTCTTTATTAGGTTCACCCTAATCCAGAAAAATCTTGTCACCCTATCTCTAGGCGTGCAATCAACTCCGTTTAATTACGACAATTTTACTCTTAGACAGGGACCTTTGCTCCTCTGAATAAGCACATTAGCTTGAATCAATATCCTAGAATATTAAAACAACAATTAAGAACACATAATTAAGAACAAGTCAAATAGTTATCATACAATTCAGATAATAATAACAAGATCCGTCTTAGGTTTCATTCCCCTTAGGTATTTAGGGGGTTTAGTTCATAATTATGAAAGAAAACATCTCAAAAGAATAAAGATAACAAAATATAAAGAAAACCCAAAACTCCTGAAGGAAATTGGAGGGAGATCTTCAGTCTTGACGATGAATCCGGCTTCTAAGATGGATCAATCAGCTTTCCTTGAGTAATTCCTTGCCTCCTACTCTGTGTGTCTGTTCTAATTGCCTCATCAGGTGTATAAATAGGCTTTAGAATGCCTAAAAGCCCTCAAAAGTATCCTTTTCCGAATAGGACTAAACTTGGACTCGACAAGGACAAGCCCGTGTGCGATTTCTTTAAGACCGTGCTCAAGGCTGTTAAATAGGCATGAGCATGAGGTCTACCCGTGTAAGTCGGTGTCGATTCTGTCAAATTAACACGGGCGTGTAGTCTACCCGTGTAAGGAACTCCAGGCCGTGCTGATTTCTCACGTTGGCCTGTTTCTCACTCTTTTTGTCCTTCTATTCTCACCTAAGTATAAAACATGAAATTAAAGAATTAAGAGCATTGAATTCACCAAATCTAAGGAGAAATCATTCATAAATGTGCTAAGCATGGGATAAAAATATGTATAAATTACGGTTTATCAAAGTTGCTAAAATTTTTGAAGCTTAAAAGCCTTAACTATGGCTAAAAATTCGGTGGAAATGAAGAGAGAATGAAAGAAAAAGATGATAGCTAGGCTTAGGTATTATTATATTACACCTTATGTCATCAAAATTACCTAATGTTGACTTTTCAACATTTTATCTCCATGGTCGTCCAAGCTATCACAATAGGGTCTAATTGCCCTTTAAAGACCCCCAATATTTATTCTCTAGCTATTTGACACCTTTAGCTATCAATTTAGGACTTTTGCATTTTATGCGATTTAGTCATTTTTCGCAATTGGACTTGCAAACGTTAAAATTACTTCACCAAATTTTTCATGCACTATTAAAAACATGTTATAACATCTAAATAATTATATAATAATTTATTAGACTCCGGATTTCTGGTCTCGAGACCACTATTTCGACTAGCCCCAAATTCGGGCTGTTACATGCAAGTCATTTGGATGCCCATTTTTTTGTAATTTTTATGTTTTTATGATCGCTGTAGCTTAAGCTAGCTAACTCGTACCTCCATTTTCAAAACTGTTCAAAGTTTTATAAGTTGACATTGATGAAAATTAGAAGCTTTTAATGTGCATTAATGGTCTACCATAAGTTATTGTGGCAAATTAGAATATTTTCGGCACTTAATGAGCTTGTTTTCTGGCCACTTTATGTTTATTTATTACATTTTTAGTTTTATTAGCTTAGATTTATTTTATAGCAAAATAAGCATTTTTACGTATTTTCTGGTGTTTTAATGATTTGCAAGGCCAACTCGGGCCTCGGGAACGACTAATAGGCTATTTGAGTGTGTAGGGTGCCAATTCCAGCCCAAGAATACAAAGGACAACGCCAATGTCATGACACTAGCATGCAACGTCACAACACCAAAAATTAAAGCATCTAGGGCTAAAAATGGGCACGACGTAATGACATGGGATTCTTGGCATTGCTATGCTATTCCAATTTTATGGAAAATGCAACTGTTTTCTTTTGAAAAAAATTTTGGGTTCTTTCCTTAATTGGACCCTAGTAATTTAATGGTATATTGTATTAATTGGATTTAAAGGGTATTTAGGGTTGTGTGGGCACCAAGCAACAATTAGCATATATATGTCATCTTAGAGTGAAGTGCTTTTTATGTAGTGGTCCGCAGAGGATGTAGGAGTATCCAAAGCGATCTAAGCTATCCACGATTAATAAATGAGGGAAAGAAGAGCCTGATGAGAGTGAGGCTTCAAAGTGTGGGTCAATGATACTCAATTCCGCAAAAACAAAGATGAGTCATAAGTAGAAAGGGTTGATGTATGTGGACATCAACATCGTAGGTCAAAGAAAAAGTGCTTTTATTGACACGGGGACATCAAGCTTGATCAAATCGGAGAAAGCCATGGGTAAACTTGGTCTCTCGGTTAGAAAATCAACCAAGAAGATGAAGATTGTAAATTTTTAAGTGGTCCCAGCTGTGGGAGTAGCATAAGGAGTGGAGCTATAGATTAGTCAATGGAAAGGCAAGGAAGACTTTAATGATTGTATGCGTATCTTGAATACTTGACAACAACAATGTATTGTGCTGGTAAGTAGTGGCCGAAAAGGTGGAACTAATTTACTATCAGCAATCTAGCTACCCAAGGATGTTCATGGTGAAAAGAACATTGACTCAGTAGATAGGAAGAGTCCTACAATGACCCCTTCAGAAATGCTAGAGGAGCAACAAATCAACGTAAAACTTGTTGAGTCATTAGTGGGGCTACCGCCTATGAGAGAAGTAGGTTTTGCATTAGACTTTGTGATACAAGCTTGATTCGGTGTTGATTCGAGTCATTTAGATTGCCCGATCGTGAAATTAAGTGTTGAGTTTTTAACAAAGTAGGTAGGAAAAAAATGAAAAAATAGGTTCAAACAAGGTCTGAAAGATAATTAAATTGGCTAATGGAGTAATTCAGCTAAGGCCAAGAGTGAACCAACAATGAAGGGAATTGTTGACCCGATTCTTAGATGGCACTTAGATGGAATTGGATAAGAGATAATTTGACTAACCTCGACCCACTATCTAGCAAAATAGGAATCAATGGTATGGTCAAAAGCCACATTTTAGGAAGTGATAAGTTTGGATAACAAAGAAGAACGACGCCAGAAGCTGAGCTTGATAAGTCATTTCAATCCAAAAAGAACAATGAGAGTTGAATTCTCACAGAAAACAAAAGTTCATATAATTGGTCCAAAATGTCCCTTCAACTAGATGAAAATAAAGTATTAAGCTATTAATGAACTTAATTAAGCTAATTAAAAACTACAAGACCTTTGATGAACTCTAACATAAGGAATGGCAACAGACAGCATGTTTGGTCTTCTTATTCAGCTAATAATTAACTCTAATGATCTGAATAAACTTGATTCAATGCTTGATCATCTAAAGAGTTATAACAACCTTTTAATTTCTCCTTGGATAGCCAAATAAGCAGCAGCCAAAAATTAATGTCATTTGACACATGAACAACCCCCTTTGTGTGAATTCTTGAAGAAAAACGGTCAAAAGGTGTGAATGGATGAATTGGAATAGCCACCATCATGTGAAAACGTTTGGAAACTGAATGGGCTTATGTGAACAGCTCCTTGTCCACTGAACTCCTCAAACAGTCACTTGGAGAAGTTCATAACAACTGCTAGTCTTAAATTCATTCCTCTCTCTAATGCCTATCAATGCACCAACTGGTTCAATTAGTTAGTTCACCTCTAAACACAATTAAACTTTAATGAGTTGTAGTAACTAAAACTTATTTAATAAGCTAAAACAAATTAAATGGCTGTAGCAAATTAATTAACTTAGAACATATTAATTGTCGAATTTATTTAAACAACTAAATAAAATTAAAACAACTTAATTACTTAAACTAAAATAACTAAACACATTTAAAGTTTAATCCAGCAACTATTTAACTAAAATTTAGCTTGCAATAAGCTATTCGGAACGCATTGTGTTGAGCTCCATGCTTGCTTGATGAGTCCGGCCACCTCCCCTCCCCAAGTTCGATCAATGTAACTTGTAATGGCGTCTTGAAACTTCTTAGCACGAGATCGAGTAATGGGACTTTGGGGCAACTCAATGGGATCGACCGTAGCTTTCCAAGCTAGGATCGCATCACTTTGGGGGGTAAAGTAGTGATGCAAGCTGGGCATTTGAAACAAGTAAATGAAACGAGCCAGGTACATCTCAAACACTTATCTAATCTTTTTCATTTTGACTTATTGTTTGTTTGGCAAGGACACATGGGCCATTTTAGAGTTTTGAAATGGGTAAGCTGAGGGGTTTGCAAACTAGAGTTAGTAGGAATACTCAAGGCTAATTTGATGTTCGATGTGAGAATGCCAAATCCTATTTGTGTGGATCTTGGGAATTTTGACCGAAGCAAGTCACAATGTGGGCAAGTGAGAGTGGTGGGCTCTTACAAATGAGATGTACCAAAAAGGATTAGAATAGTTCGAAGTAGGCAACGACAGAAGTTGAGAAAAATTTTTCGAGGGGCAAAACTACTTGACAAATAGATTAGTTAAGGAATGATCAAGGCATCAAGAAAGTTTCGAGGCAAATTAAACCAGTGTAATTTTGAGGACGCAACAAGGGCGTTGCGAGAATGGACGGGGGAGAATGTCACATGTCACTGATCAAAGCCTGTGACGATTGTGCAAAGAGCGTCCATAAAGGTCAATTGATGAAATGAGACTATTTAATCCACTTGAATTGGCCCAATCATGGAACAAATGGAGAAGGCCATCTACTTGAAGCCTTGGTGTCCTAATGAAACATTCTAGTAAAACTAGACTTATTAGGATAAATAATGTAAATCCTAAAGGGATAAGATTGTATAAAGTTTAAATCTCTTAGGAATCACAATTGTAGATATGCTCTAATATTAACTGTTGAAGTTACTCAATCTGTACTATTGGTTTTGTAACACCCCAGACCCGGCCTAGACGTTACGACCGAATCTGACATGCCACATCCGCTGCTCAAAAGTTCGATAAGCATAAGTAATGATCCAGTTGACGTAAAAACCTTCAAAGTTTTAAAGGCTGAGTTTGTTTAGTGATTCATGTTATTCAAAATGTGTGTAGTTTTCAAAACATCTATTTTTAACAAAATTGAAATGACAGGATCGCTTTCGAAAAATGTTGTTATTTTGAAAACCCGACGTTCCTATTCTAGCAGTTCATAAATACCAGGTTATAGCCTAATTAAAAGTTAAATCCCCAATGGCCTTATTACAAATTCAAAACCCAAACATAAAACCATTGAATAATAAAGTCCTTTGCGATTGCGTGGTCGCCCCCGAGTCCCTCATAGCTCCAAACCGTCTAAAGCTGAGGATTACCTGTACAGTTAAAAGGGAGTTTATGAAAACTCAGCCTGTAATCCCCTATCAGACAATAGAAAATAGTGCATGCAGAAATAGTCTAGGCCTGAGCCCTATTCAGTATTAGTACAGTCTGGGCCTTAGTCCTAAAACAGTAGCAGTGTGGGCCTCAGCCCAATACAGTACCAGTAAAGAGCAAAATACATCCCATCCTATAACCATCCAGCACACCACCCGTACCAACCAGCACACCTGTGGGGATATCAATCGACCCATCCAACCAGCACACCAATATCGCAGCAAAGTTTCCAGTAATAATAATAACGTAGCGTAGCTGCCAATAACAGTAAGTGTGGCAAGCCACCAGTAATAATAAATGTGACATAGTCACCAGTACAGTACTTCCTCCATATCATAAACCCAACCCCATGCAGATGTCGTGTCATAAAAATTACGTGTATGCAGTATGTCATACTCATAATCAGCCGTATAAATGTCATTCACACATCAAATAGCCTACCACTGGCGTTATAAAGGTCATTTCGTTAGTTCGGGGTAAAACAGTAATTTTTACCCCTCAGGGGTATCTCTGTCATTTAACTACTTTTAGGTTATCAGTACAGATGACGACTCTTTTGAGGGTCTACAGTCATCTCGAACGACTCAGTTAACCCAAAAGGCCAAAACAGTGCAAATGGGCCCAAGGCCCATTACTCGGCCCAAGGGGGGCCATGACGGCCCAAGCCCATGAGAACACTCATGGCGGCCTCTACAGTCTGACGCCCACGATTTGTGGCTCGGTTCACCACACGAGCGGTTGCACGTTCGTAAGGCTTCAAACGTCGATGTTTTGGCTTTTCGACTTTTCAACTTTTGCCGATCTGCAGTAAAATAGGGGTGTGAATACACACCTTTCGGCTTTTGGTCAAACAGAAATGGCGTACGATTTCACACCTCTTGGAGAGAAAAACGTCAAACCCTGCGCGCTCAACCTAAAACCAAAATAATGATCCCTTGTCAGATCTCAAACATTTGGGTTAACCATCCAACTATGAACTCATACATTCCCAACAATATGCATCGCTTACCATGCTAAGACGAGTAAGGCTTAAACCATCCTTATGCAACGATCACCCTCCTATAGACCACAATTTGCATTAACATTCCATTTGTTCAGTAACTTAATAATATTTCATTAAAACCAAGTGTACTTCTTACCAAGACGTGAACTAAAAATGAAAGGCAATAGCATTCGGCCCACCCCTCTTGGGAACGTCACAACCCCTTAGCACCATTCGAATGAGAAAGAAAACATTAGATAAGCCTATCTTCACGACGACCAAGAGGATTCAGCTCAAGAAATACCCAAATTGAACATGGAAAAAGAGCCATCCACTATTCGGCTAGAGAAAACACTTACCCTCAACTAACAGAGATTAAGAATCGGTTAGGCCTCCATAATTTCAGTCACACAAGGAGAGAAGTAAACAGCTAACTTCAGGAGAGAAAGAAACAATGAAAAGGAAAAAGGAGGAGTTAGGTTTGGTTTCTTCGACTTTAGAAGCAAGAAAAGGGACGTTTGGGACAACAAAAGGAAAAAGGTTACCAATATTCGGCTAAAGAGAATTTGGCAATATTGACTCAAAGAGGAAAAGAAGAAGAAATTTAGAAGAGGAAAGAGTCACTTACAATTCGGCACAAAAGGGTAACACAAAATAAAACCCAAAAGTTGAAGAGAAGAATTCGGCACCTATTCCTAAACACCAATTGCCGAAATGCCTATCCCAAAGCCCCTTGGCCGAATTTTGCACCAACCAATTACCTATTCGGCTACAACTCCCCCCTCACCAGCTTCTTGAAACTCTCCTCAAAACCCTCCTTGATCTCCTCCATAATCTTCTCACAACAACCCAAGACCAATTCAAACTTCCACCACCTAGAAGTCTACTCCAACTCAACCACTTGCCGTCCACAAGTGCAAAATAGATGCTCCTTGTTTGCCATGGGATTCGAACCCTTGTTCTCCCCAATAGTTATGCCATGCTACTTCCACCAAGCCACAAGGCTTTTTGTGATATAACACAACCACAATTATTTATAAGGCACCAGTGCCAGTAACCAGGTTCTTTTAAGAGCAAAACAAAAATGCTGCAAAAGCCGGAGTTTAATCCCCAGGGCTCCCCAAACCCACCAAACACACCCAAATCACCCAACCCTTCAAACAAACATGGAATTTATGCTAAAATAAGAAAAATTACAGACCCTACCTTTCTGGGGCATTACAATTCTACCCCCTTAAAGAAATTTTGGCTTCGAAATTTACCTGGTCAAAATAAATAAGGGTATTGATGCCGCATCGCCTCTTCTGGTTCCCATGTGGCCTCCTCTGCGCCATGATTGCGCCAAAGCACTTTGACCAGTGGGAAAGACTTCTTTTTCAATACTTTAACATCATGCTCCAAGATTTGTATTGGTTCCTCCTTAATAGTTAGATCAGGCCTAACTTCAATTTCCTCAACCGGCACGATGTGCGAGGGATCAGAACGGTACTGCCTAAGCGTTGAAATGTGAAACACATCGTGAATTCTTTCCAGCTCCGGAGGCAACTCAAGTTGGTAAGCAACCGATCCTACATGCTTAAGTATCCGATAAGGCCCTATAAATCTAGGGCTCAACTTACCCTTCCATCCAAACCTCATAATTTTCTTCCACAGTGATACCTTAAGAAAGACATAATCCCCCACAGAGTACTCAATCTCTTTACGCTTTAAATCCACATAGGACTTTTGTCTATAAAACGCTTCTTTCAAACAATCTCTAATCAGCTTTACTGTAATGCCCCCATACCCGAGACCATCGCCGGAGTCGAGCACGAGATGTTAACGGACTTAATTCATTAATTAAACAGCTAAAACAATTTATTTTAGAATTTCCAGACAAGCTGGCTAACTGCATCACAGTCGCTAAAAAATTCATATCTCGAGTTACGAAACTCAAAATCCAATTCCATAAATTTTCCTTGAAACTAGACTCATATATCTACTTAATAATTGTTTTCTAGAATTTTTGGTCAGGAAAATTACTACAGTTTATTAGTACAGTTTATTGTTTTCAAGGCTCAATTCAATGAGCTCGGGCATTCGCATCCATAAGTGAACTCGGACTCAACTCAACGAGTCCGGACGTTCGCATCCGTAAGTGAACTCGGACTCAACTCAACGAGTTCGGATGCCCAAATATCATAATCTATTCCTAAGGTTCAACAGGACTTTCCTCATTCGTACTCTTTTACCATTCTCCTTGCAATACCAATGACGATACTTCGGTAGTCTTTCACATTTTTCACATAATTCATAAAATTTTTGCATGTTGTCCAACAATGACCACAAAGCATAGAATTGCATGATAACAATCATAATATCGTATAAATAGAATTAAATGATTTAAAATAACGGTTATATTACAATATTTACATATGAACTTACCTCGTATGCGAAAATGGTCATTTTTACCATTTTGTCCACAACTTGGTATTTTATCGATTTTAGCCCGAATTTTGATTTTCCTTGCTCTATCATTTCAAATATAGCCTAATTAGGACTCATATTATTCAAATCAACCCAAAATCATATTTTGGAAAAATTACAATTTTGCCCCTAAACTTTCACATATTTACACTTTTGCCCCAAATCTCGTAAATTAAACTTCATCTGATTTTCTTATGTTTTATGATATGCTAATCATTTTTTCCTTCGACAGCAACATCCAATTCTCCCTCTAACATGTACTTATGAACATTAGGTATTTTTACCGATTTTGTCATTTTAGTCGTTTTTACGTAAAATCACTTAGTAAAAGTTGTTTAACACAATCTCAAGCTTCATATTCTACCATAAAACATAAAAATTCATGCATATCATTCATGGGTAAATTTTTAAATATAAACCCTAGCTCAAAATATTGGTAGAAACAGGTAAACCGAGCTACGAGGATTTCAAAAATGTAAAGAACATTAAAAACGAGCATAGAAATCACTTACAATCAAGGCTTAAAAGTGTTGAAACCCTAGCTATGGTGGAGAGCAAAATTAAGCAGAAACTTATGGAGAAGATGATCATTTTTTTGTTATTTTTCCCATTTTATTTCATTTAATATCCAAATGACCAAAATGCCCTTCCTTACTAAACTTTCAAAAATTCCATCCATGTCCAATTTTTGTCCATAAACTTAGAAATTGGTCAAATTGCTATTTAAGACCTCCTAATTAATATTTCAAAGAAATTTCATACTAGAAACTTCTAGAATGCAAGTTTTGCAACTTATTCAATTTAGTCCCTAACTTCAAATTAAGCACTTTATGCATAGAATTTCTTCACAAATTTTCACACAATCATGCAATCATATCATAGACCTCAAAATAATTATAAAATAATTATTTCTATCTCAGATTTGTAGTCCCAAAACCATTATTCCGATTAAGCCCTAATTCGGGATATCACAACTCTCCCCCTTTAAGGATTTTCGTCCCCGAAAATCTTACCGGAAAAGTGGTCTTCACTTAGATTCCTCAATTTCATATTCGGTGCTAAAGAACTTTCACTCAGGCAGTGCCTACAATATATCTATTTAATTTCTCATATATTCTGAAAGCTTACGGACTCATCTCTCAATTGTTCTTAAATTTTCAACCCTTCTCAGTTTCCCTTGTCATCTTGACATAAAACCCAGATCTCAATTTGGTTAATGGAGACTAGAATTCCAAGAAATCCAACAATCAAAGGAACCTGCACTCTTTCGAAATAATCATACAGATTTTCATCATCGATAAATCACAATCCAATAACATCTGAATCAAATTACAGTACATGTCATTACTCTCTGAATGAATAGGCAAATTTTCACTGTGAGCTTCATACAATTCTTTCTGTATAAGCCTCGAAATAATAATACCATGAATCAGATCCAATCTGAAATTCAACATCAGAAGTCGATCCTCACTGTACTCTTTTAGTTTACTACTCACTATCACATTTTCCTCTTTCCACTACGAAAATAATTCTGATATAGCCTCGAAAATAATCCTTTCTCATTTTCATCCTAATATCAATACTGGCACAGATAACTCTGGTAAATCCTGAGGCTCGGCTTTAACCCCATTAACAACTCATATTTTTCGTGGCATCGAATGCTTTAAACTATTACATTACCTTATTGTCTTGAATCACATTACAATTCATACAGATTGAACACTCGAGTCGATCGTAATCACCAGTGAATGACATTTCAAGTAATCCTTTCTTCTAGTTACAAAACAATTCATCATGCCATCCTTTACTATTCATTCCTTACGTTAATCAAAACCATCTCAATTGCATTAGCTCAAGTAACCAAAAATCTCAATTGAAGACATTAACTATAATTGACTTACTTGAGAGAAGTAATCCACCATACCGATTGAAAATTGCACTTTTATCACTTATGCCTTTACTGTTGTCAAACTTACACGAAAATTAGAAAAATCCCAATACTGAAATCACCACATTACCCAAATCAAATCAGAAGTATAGTCATGCTTGACATGATTATCACGAGCTAAAGAACGCACTTCGAACATGAGTCATAATTGACAAATTACGGAATAAAGATAACAAGAAAATAGAATAAAGAAATCCAAGATAGAGAAACCCAGAATAAAGAAATCCAAGATACGATACTATGTTGGAAAATCAAAAACCTAACTCATAGGAAAATATAGAAGATCTCGTAAATTCCTCAGAGAAAAGAAGTCCAGAAGAAAACATCATTTAATCCCACTAGAATCAAATATAACAAGAACGATGTATCTTCCCATACATATATATCAAATGGAGCATTAAGTAGAAGAAACAGTATCATAATATCATACATATCCTCTCATCAATTCTTATCAGACGAAATGTAATAAAATGCCCGAGGAAATACAGTAATACAAATTATAAACCAGTCGGACTACCAATGCATCCATCTAACACCAGGATTAGAAAACATTCCCATATAACAAGAATTTCTTCAAAAGATCAACAGCCATAAAAATTTTTTTTTGAGAACGGATAAATACATAGAACATCTCAGAAGAAACTGTTAAAATCTGTCCAGCCGTAATTGTCACACTCAGATATTACATATTTCAGATATCGTTTCCCCAACTATTTCTGCCATCACAAATTTCATATTACTTTTCACTAAAGAAGACTAGTTCTGAATAAATTTTGATTTGCACTTTTCTCGACCTTGTACCTTAGTAATTCGATTTATCAAAATAAATTTCTTCTCTAACTGGAACAGTGCATAAATCCAATAATCCTTATGCCAATCTGATACTTTTCTAGCTTTGACTTTACTTACCATCTCATTCTTCAATCTCAAATCATATTTATAATTATTCTAGCACTGAACTCATTGGTTTCTCAACCAGAAACTTATTCAGTACAAATCTCATGAAATTCCATTATAAGCTCCACTTCAGTAAGAGGGAGGGGTTATAGGGCCTTTGACTCGACTTTCTCATACATATACGTATGACACAGTTTTCATCATCATAACAACATCATCAAAATCATATCATTTATTCAGGCAATGCATCATTCATGTTGGTTTACACAAATTTTCTAGTTATCCAATTTAGACAAGTATACTTATGCATGCATCCTAGGTTTTCTGGATAGCTTGACTTATCCATTCATCTACTCAAACAAATCATACTCATGACATCATATAAGGGTTAAACAAACATAGATATTTGCATCACAATCGCAACTTTCATTTCGTGCATCACCATATACATATCATTACAATCATATAATTCAGTCCAAACAATTTAACATAGATAAATTCATTTCATTATAATCATTTATCTCATAAAAAATATCATTAACATTCATCAACATTCAACGTTCAATCAAGGCAATGACATTTTCATTCATATTGTAATATCTCGAATTAGGGCCTAATCAGAATAGTGGTTTCGTGACCACAAATCGGAGATAGAAATAATTATTTTATGATTATTTTGAGGTCTATATATGATTGCATTATTGTGTGAAAATTTCGTGAAGAAATTCTAGGCACAAAGTGCTTAATTTGAAGTTAGGGACTAAATTGAATAAGTTGCAAAACTTGCATTCTAGAAGTTTCTAGTATGAAATTGCTTTGAAATATTAATTAGGAGGTCTTAAATAGAAATTTTACCAATTTCAAAGTTTATGGACAAATATTGGACATGAATGGAATTTTTGGAAAGTTTAGTAGTAAGGGCATTTTGGTCATTTAGGAGTAAAATTAATTAAAATACAAAATTAAAAGCCAATTTTGCTCATCTTCTTCACCATGGATGAGTATACCAAGGGAGACTCCATGGCTACGGTTTACAAGCTTCCAAGCTCGATTCTAAGTCCGTTCTAGCCTCGTTTTTAATGATTTTTACGTTTTTGGAGTCCCGGTAACTTGATTTAGCTTATGCTAGCAATAATTCAACCTAGGGTTCATATTTGGAAAAGTACCCATAGGTGAAATTTGTGTATTTTGGTGTTTTATGATAGAATATGAGGTTTTAAATTATGTTAGACAACTTGTTCTACTCGGTTTTAAGTGAAAACGAGCAAAAGGGCTTAATCGGTAAAAATACCTAATAGTCATAAGTACATGTTAGAGTGAGAATTTGATGTTTCCATAGAAGGGAAAAAAGATCATCATGTCATAAAACATAAGAAAATAGGATGAAGTTTAATTTCCGAACCTTGGGGAAAAAGTGCAAATATGCAAAAGTTTAGGGGTCAAAATGAAAATTTTTAAAAATATGATTTTTGGACCCGTATGAATAGTGTGACTAATTATTAGGCTAAATGTGATATTATAGATGAAGGAAATCGAGATTCAGGCTTAAATCGGGAAAATACAAGGTTATGGACTAAAATGGTAAATTATTGTTTCTGGATCGAGGTAAGTTCGTATGATAATAATAATGCAATGTTATGTTTGAATTATATTTCTTACTATTATTGCATATATTTTATGATTTAATATATTGGAAAAGTTGATGGAATGGTGTTTATGATGAGGAAATATGACATGAAAGAATGTTACATGAAATGCAAGAAAATGAAGATACATGACAAGTGATATATGAAATATGTGATATATGTTATGTAAATTCTTAAAAGCTGATTTGATATTTGAGTTGTGTCTTATTATACTATGAATGGACAATTGGTGCTATGGATAGTGAGATCGACACTTCGAGTAAATTCGTACATAAATAATCTATCGATTCTTTTTATGTTATTATATTTTGATATCATATGAAATGTGGCTGCCTATCAAATGGTTATTTGATGTAAATTATGAATTTAAATTGATTACGGACAATTTAGTAAAATGTTGAAAAGTGAGGAATTTCCCGATTTAACCTTCGGAATAAAAACGATATGAATGATCTATTGTGAGGTCGCATGTGTAGTACTAAGTGCAGGCTACTATGCGTACCCGAAAACTGTGATCACGTGTGTAGTACTAAGTGCAGGCTACTACGTGTATTAGATGGTGAGGTCACGTGTGTAGTACTAAGTGCAGGCTACTACGTGTACCAGACTGTTGGTCGCATGTGTAGTACTAAGTGCAGGCTACTATGTGTACCAGATAGCTTCGACTACAAGTGTGGAAATGGGAAAATGTGCAGGCAATTGTGTATCTGTTATTATTCCGATGAGTTCAATGGGAAATCGATTAAATGAAAATACATGTGAAATTGATTATGTGATGAACAAGTGCAAGTATATGTTTATTTGAATTTATGAGCAATATGCTCAATATTTGAGCAAACCTCGGTAAAATGGAATGGATTAAGTGAAATTGTGTAAAAGTGAACTTTAGTAGTAAAACAGTATTAGACAGCAGCAGTGCCTGACTTTGAAAATTCACCAAAAATTGTGTAAGTTGAATTAAATTTTAAAAAAAAAATTATGGAAATAAAGGTTAATGAGTCTATTTTCACATGAAAGAAATAAGGGAAGAAAAATAATTCTATATTGTGTGATAATTGAATTCTTGTGAAACAGGGTCTGAATGAATTTGAGATCCCCTGTTCTGACTTTAGAAATTCACCATAAATTGTACAAAAATTATTGAGAGTCATACCTTACATGCATGGATTCCTTATTGAATCTAATTTTAATGGAAACAAGCGGCATGGTCGTTGCAATTCTGTATAGGGAGAAATTCGGTTTGTAGTGCATAGGGTCAGAGTAGTCATACCCTGTGGCCCGACCAAAAATTCTGACCTTATTTTAGGGTATGACTACTCTAACCCTATGCACTACGAACCGAATTTCTCCCTGTACAGAATTCCAACGACTATTCCGTTTGTTTCCCATAAAATTAGATTCAATAAGGTATCCATGCATGTAAGGTATGGCTCTCAATAATTTTTGTACAATTTATGGTGAATTTCTAAAGTCAAAACAAGGGATCTCGAATTCATTCAGACCCTATTTCACAAGAATTCAAATATCACACAATATAGAATTCTTTTGCTTCCCCTGTTTTTTTCATGTGAAAATAGACTCATTAAGCTTTATTTCTATAATTTTTTTTTTAAATTTAATTCAACTTACACAATTTTTGGTGAATTTTCAAAGTCAGGCACTGCTACTGTCTAATACTGTTTTACTACTAAAGTTCACTTTTACACAATTTCACTTAATCCATTCCATTTTACCGAGGTTTGCTCAAATATTGAACATATTGCTCATAAATTCAAATAAACATATACTTCCACACATTCATCACATAATCACTTTCACATGTATTTTCATTTAATCGATTTCTCGTTGAACTCATCGGAATAATAACAGATACAGAATTGCCTGCACATTTTCCCATTTCCACACTTGTAGCCGAAGCTATCTGGTACGCATAGTAGCCTGTACTTAGTACTACACATGCGACCAACAGTCTGGTACACGTAGTAGCCTGCACTTAGTACTACACACGTGACCTCACCATCTAATACACGTAGTAGCCTGCACTTACTACGACACACGTGATCACAGTTTTCAGGTACGCATGGCAGCCTGCACTTAGTACTACACACGTGACCTCACCATCTAATACACGTAGTAGCCTGCACTTAGTACTACACACGTGATCACAGTTTTCGGGTACGCATAGTAGCCTGCACTTAGTACTACACATGCGACCTCACAATAGATCATTCGTATCATTTTTATTCCGAAGGTTCAATCGGGAAATTCCTCACTTTTCAACATTTTACTAAATTTTCTGTAATCAATTTAAATTCGTAATTTACATCAAATAACCATTTGATAGGCAGCCACATTTCATATGATATCAAAATATAATAACATAAAATGAATCGATAGATTATTTGTGTACGAATTTACTCGAAGTGTCGATCTCACTATCCATAGTACCAATTGTCCATTCATAGTATAATAAGACACAACTCAAATATCAAATCAACTTTTAAGAATTTACATAACATATATCACATATTTCATATATCACTTGTCATGTATCTTCATTTTCTTGCATTTCATGTAACATTCTTTCATGTCATATTTCCACATCATAAACACCATTCCATCAACTTTTCCAATATATTAAATCATAAAATATATGCAATAATATTAAGAAATATAATTCAAACATAACATTGCATTATTATTATCATACGAACTTACCTCGATCCAGAAACAGCAATTTACCATTTTAGTCCATAACCTTGTATTTTCCTAATTTAAGCCCGAATCTCGATTTCCTTCATCTATAATATCACATTTAGCCTAATAATTAGTCACACTATTCGTACGGGTCCAAAAATCATATTTTTAAAAATTTTCATTTTGACCCCTAAACTTTTGCATATTTTCACTTTTTCCCCAAGGTTCGAAAATAAAACTTCATCCCATTTTCTTATGTTTTATGACATGTTGATCATTTTTCCCTTCTATGGCAACATCAAATTCTCACTCTAACATGTACTTATGACTATTAGGTATTTTTACCGATTAAGCCCTTTTGCTCGTTTTCACTTAAAACTGAGTAGCACAAGTTGTCTAACATAATTTAAAACCTCATATTATATCATAAAACACAAAAATACACAAATTTCACCTATGGGTATTTTTCCAAATATGAACCCTAGGTTGAATTATTGCTAGCATAAGCTGAATCAAGTTACTAGGACTCCAAAAATGTAAAAAAACATTAAAAACGAGGCTAGAACGGACTTACAATCGAGCTTGGAAGCTTGGAAACCCTAGCCATGGAGTCTCCCTTGGTATACTCATCCATGGTGAAGAAGATGAGCAAAATTGGCTTTTAATTTTGTATTTTAATTCATTTTACCCCTAAATGACCAAAATGCCCTTACTACTAAACTTTCCAAAAATTCCATTCATGTCCAATATTTGTCCATAAACTTTGAAATTGGTCAAATTTCTATTTAAGACCTCCTAATTAATATTTCAAAGCAATTTCATACTAGAAACTTCTAGAATGCAAGTTTTGCAACTTATTCAATTTAGTCCCTAACTTCAAATTAAGCACTTTATGCATAGAATTTCTTCACGAAAGTTTCACACAATCATGCAATCATATCATAGACCTCAAAATAATCATAAAATAATTATAACTATCTCGGATTTGTGGTCACGAAACCACTATTCCGATTAGGCCCTAATTCGGGATATTACACATGTCATGATATTAGGAACCTTTACTCATACCTCTACGAATTTCTCGTTATCCCGTTCATCTTATCAAGTAAGCCAAGTGCACTACATCATATGAGCATTAAGCAAGTATGGATATTTATCACAACATGAACTTTCATCTCACGTGTTATCACATTTATATATCATAAACTTTTATTCATACTTTTCTGAATCGAGACTCATTATAATCGTAATTTTATTCAAACACCTTCGCATCACATTGAACATGGTCAGTGCAGCTCGGTTGGAGAGTACCTCTGTTTAAACAAGACGGTGCTCATACGCGTCGGGAGGCATCACACTATCACGGATCCGTGGCATGTATAGCTAGACTCTTACACATGCTAGGTTAGTCCGAGAACCGACTAAACCATAGCTTTGATACCACCAAATTTAACGCCCCCATACCCGAGACCGTTGCTGGAGTCGAGCACGAGATGTTAACGGACTTAATTCATTAATTAAACAGCTAAAACAATTTATTTTAGAATTTTCAGACAAGCTGGATAACTGCATCATAGTCGCTAAAAATTCATATCTCAAGTTACGAAACTCGAAATCCAATTCCATAAATTTTCCTTGAAACTAGACTCATATATCTACTTACTAATTTTTTTCTAGAATTTTTGGTCAGGAAAATTAGTACAGTTTATTAGTTAAAGTCTCCCCTATTTCAAGGTTCGGCTACTCTGCCCCTGTGTATTACGAATCAGATATCTCCCTGTACAGAGTTTCAATGACTATTACGTTTGTTTCTAATACAACTAGACTCAATAAGGAATCCATACATATATAATGTGAGTCCTAATTATTTTTACACAATTTATGGTGAATTTATAAAGTCAGAACAGGGGATCCAGAAATCGCTCTGACCCTATTTCACCAAAACGTAAATATATCATAAAATAAAACTTTTTTACCTATTTTGTTTCTTTCACATGAAAATAGATTCATTAAGCTTCAATTACATATTTTATTCATCATCTAATTATATTTCTACTATTTTTAGTGATTTTTCAAATTCACATCACTGCTGCTGTGTGATTATGTTTTATAGCCAATTTCACCATTTTATGGATTTCCATAGATTAGTTAGCACATAAAGCATACGTGTTATCAAATATAATCTCGATTAGCCACTCTAATAGCTAATCATACTCAAACATTTCCATGCCATCCATGAGCTATATCAAAAGATTATATACACAAAAGGATTATAATGATATACATGCCATATTCCCAAAATATGCAAGCCACTATATCGAGATGGTCCGTTGATATTGTGAGCGTGCCTCCGACCGTCCTGATCTCCAAACCGGCTTGTCAAAACTACAAGGAATGGAAGGGAAGGAGTAAGCATAAATGCTTAGTAAGTTCACATGCAAATAACAAATAACTTAACAAAGTAATTATACCAACCAACATTAGCATAATATCACCAAAACATATATCACATTTCTATTCATCATTCATCGTCTTACTACATTATTGTTGTCGTATCAAGTCTTAACTCGAGGGTTAAGTACATACCTGTCCAAAGTGCTCATTCCAAAACACTTACCAATATGTCACTTGCATCTTGAGTATTCTTCCATTTCACTAGAATTTTACCCGTTGAACACATCGGAATATAACTCGGATACATGGAAAGTTTGCACATAAGTGCCACATATGTAGCCAAGCTACCATGTAACCCGCCCATAAGCGAACTCAGACTCAACTCAACGAGCTCCGGCGTTCGCATCCATAAGTGAACTCGAACTCAACTCAATGAGTTCGGACGTTCGCATCCATAAGTGAACTCGGACTCAACTCAACGAGTTCGGATGCCCAAATATCATAATCTATTCCTAAGGTTCAACGGGACTTTCCTCGTTCGTACTTTTTTACCATTCTCCTTGGAATACCAATGACGATCTTCGGTAGTCTTTCACATTTTTCACATAATTCATAAAATTTTTTAATGTTGTCCAACAATGACCACAAAGCATAGAATTGCATGATAACAATCATAATATCGTATAAATAGCATTAAATGATTTAAAATAACGGCTATATTACAATATTTACATATGAACTTACCTCGTATGCGAAAATGGTCATTTTTACCATTTTGTCCACAACTTGGTATTTTGCCGATTTTAGCTCGAATTTCGATTTTCCTTGCACTATCATTTCAAATATAGCCTAATTAGGACTCATATTATTCAAATCAACCCAAAATCATTTTTTGGAAAAATTATAATTTTGCCCCTAAATTTTCACATATTTACACTTTTGCCCTAAATCTCGTAAATTAAACTTCATCCTATTTTCTTATGTTTTATGATATGCTGGTCATTTTTTTCCTTCTACAGCAACATCCAATTCTCACTCTAACATGTACTTATGAACATTAGGTATTTTTACCGATTATGTTATTTTAGTCGTTTTTACGTAAAATCACTTAGCAAAAGTTGTTTAACACAATCTCAAGCTTCATATTCTACCATAAAACATCAAAATTCATGCACATCATTCATGGGTAAATTTTTAAATATAAACCCTAGCTCAAAATATTGGTAGAAATAAGTAAACCGAGCTATGAGGATTTCAAAAATATAAAGAACATTAAAAATGGGCATAGAAATCACTTACAATCAAGGCTTAAAAGTGTTGAAACCCTAGCTATGGTGGAGAGCAAAATTCAGCAGCAACTTATGGAGAAGATGATCATTTTTTTGTTATTTTTCCCATTTTATTTCATTTAATATCTAAATGACCAAAATGCCCTTCCTTACTAAACTTTCAAAAATTCCATCCATGTCCAATTTTTGTCCATAAACTTAGAAATTGGTCAAATTGCTATTTAAGACCTCCTAATTAATATTTCAAAGCAATTTCATACTAGAAACTTCTAGAATGCAAGTTTTGCAACTTATTCAATTTAGTCCCTAACTTCAAATTAAGCACTTTATGCATAGAATTTCTTCAGAAAATTTCACACAATCATGCAATCATATCATAGACTTGAAAATAATTATAAAATAATTATTTCTATCTCAGATTTGTAGTCCCGAAACCACTATTCCGATTAGGCCCTATTTCGGGATATCACATTTACCTTGTCTTCTGTATCGGCAATTAGCTCCGACCCTAAAATTCGTCGCTCACCCAGTTCAGTCCAACAAGTAGGAGTACGACACCTACGACCATATAACGCTTCGTACGGTGCCATACGAATACGCAAATTTCACCAACGGCAAATAATCCTCCCAGCTGCCCCTGAAATCCAATACACAACTTCTTAACATGTCTTCCAATATCTAAATTACTCTCTCAGACTGTCCATCCATCTGAGGATGAAACGCGGTACTGAAATCCAGTCGTGTACCCAAAGCCTCGTGTAACTTCTTCCATAACCGAGATGTGAACCTAGGATCTCTATCAGATATGATAGAAACCGGTACACCATGCAATCTTACAATCTCAGCCACATACAACTTGGCCAACTTCTGTAATGAATAACCAATGCGGACCAGTATAAAATGGGCAGACTTAGTCAGTTGGTCTACAATTACCCAAACCGAATCCTTCTTAGAAGGCGTCAAGGGTAACCCACTCACAAAATCCATGGTCACCCTCTGCCACTTCCAGAGTGGAATCTTAACTTGCTGCAGTAATCCAGAAGGTAACTGAAGCTTAGCCTTAACCTGCTGACACGTCAAGCACTTACTCACATAATCGGTAACTTCGCGCTTTAACCGAAGCCACCAATACAACTCACGAAGATCTCGATATAACTTGTTCCCACCAGGATGCATGGCATAAGGACTACCATGCGCCTCTCGTAGAATAGACTGCCTTAGACTAGAATCATTTGATATACACACTCTTCCACAGAAACATAACACCCCTTCCCCATTAAGTCCAAAATCTGAAGTCTCACCATTTTCCACTTGCTAAAAACAAGGAACTAGCGACTCATCCAACAACTGTTTCTCCTTAATTTGATCAGTCCAAGTCGGTCTCACTTGCAGTTCAGCTAACAAGCTACCATCATCTAACAGGCTAAGGCGAGCAAACATTGCTCTTAAATTAGAGACAACTCTATGGCTCAGTGCATCAGCTACCACATTAGCTTTGCCTGGGTGGTACTCAATTGAACAATCATAATCTTTAAGCAACTCAATCCACCTTCGTTGCCTAAGGTTCAACTCCTTCTGAGTAAGAAGGTACTTGAGGCTTTTATGGTCCGTATAATTATTTGTTCTTCCCCCATATAAATAATGCCTCCAAATTTTTAGTGTAAACACCACCACTGCCAATTCCAAATCATGAGTGGGATAATTCGTCTCGTGAGGTTTAAGCTGCCGCGACGCATAAGCAACCACCTTTCCTTCTTGCATCAACACACATCCCAATACAACGTGTGACGCATCACTGTAAACAGTAAATTCCTTTCCAGACTCTGGCTATATCAAAACAGGAGCCTCATGTAATACCCTCACGCCCGAGACCGTAGCCAGAGTCGAGCTTGAGGTGTTACTAAACTTAATTCATTAATTAAACAGCTCAAACAATTTATTTTTAAAATTTCCAGACAAGCTGGCTAACCGCGTCATAGTATCTTAAAAATTCATATATAGAGTTCCGAAACTCAAAATTAAGATCCGTAAATTTTTCCTGAAACTAGATTCATATATCTATCTACTAATTTTTTTCTAGAATTTTTGGTCAGGCCAATTAGTATAGTTTATTAGTTAAATTCTCCCCTATTTCAGGGTTTGACTACTCTGCCCTTGTGTATTACGAATCAGATATCTCTCTGTACAGAGATTTAATGATTATGATGTTTATTTCTAATAAAACTAGACTCAATAAGAAATCTGTATATATAAAGTAAAACTTCTAATTATTTTTTTACAAATTTTGGTAAATTTTTAAATTCAAAATAGGGGATCCAGAGACTACTATGACCTTGTTCCACCAAAACTTAAATATCTCATAAAATATAACTCATTTACCTGTTTTGTTCCATCCATATGAAAATAGACTCATCAAGATTAAATTTCATAACTTATTCATCATTTAATTCTATTTATACTATTTTTAATGATTTTTCAAATTCATATCACTACTACTGTATGACTCTGTTTTATGGCCAATTTTACCATTCCAAGGATTTTCATGGTTTAGTTAAGACATAAAGCATGCATGTTATCATATATAAACTTGATTAGCCATTCCAATAGCTGATCATTTACAAACCCTTTTCTTACCAAACCATAACCATATCATATGATCATTTATACAAAGTGAGTATACTGCTATACATGCCACACTCAAAATATACAAGCCATTTTACCAATTTAGGTCTTCGGATAGTGTGAACGAGCCTTTGACCTATCCCGATTCTCAAGCTGGCTTGTCAAAACTACAATGAAGAAAAAGGAGGGAGTAAGCATAAATGCTTAGTAAGTTCACATGTAAATAATAAGAAACATGATTATGCAATCCAACATAAACATCATTATAACACTTATAACATAAAAATACTTACTATCTTACCACAATTTTGTCTCAACAAGTTCTCAACCAAGAATTAAACTCATACCTGTCCATTTTCACTTCTTCAACACATTCATCATCGAATCACTTTCGTTTTAAGCATCCTCAATATTCTCTTAGGATTCTCCCGTTGAACACGTAGGAATATAATTTCGGATACGCGGATAGTGTGCACGTAAGTGCTATAGTCATAACTGAACAAGCTCAATAGCTTTTGAATCTATGTAGCCAAGCTACCATGTAACCCGCCCATAAATGAACTCGGACTCAACTCAACGAGCTCGGGCGTTCGCATCCATAAGTGAACTCGGACTCAACTCAACGAGCTCGGATGCCTAGTTACATCTCACGAACTCGGACTTAACTCAACGAGTTCGGAACTCAACCATCCTAGTGACATGTTACTTGTACCCTAATCTATTCCCAAGGTTCAAACGGGATTCTTTTCAATTACACATTTCGATCACCTTCTTCGGAATATAGAAATCGATACTTGCTAACATCTCATACTTATCAAGTTGTTCACATAATTTGCATATCACCAAATAATAATTTACAAAACATCATATTTCATGATAATAAGTATCATGTCATATAAATAACATTAAATCAATTAAAATAAAAATTATGTTACCTTATCTACACATAACTTACCTCGATACAAAATTTTAGCAATCGAGCCTATTCCTCATAAACTTTGTTTTTCCCTCGATCACAACTTGAATCTCGTTTCTCTTGATCTATAATGCCAAATTAATTTTATTTAATACATACATTCATCAAAACAGCCCTTAGTACGAAACTTTGGCAAAATTACTATTTTGCCCCTAAACTTTCACATATTTGCACTTTTGCCCCAAGGCGCGTAAATTAAACCTCATCCTATTTTCTTATGTTTTATGACAAGCTCATCATTTTTCCCTTCTATGGCAACATCAAATTCACACTCTAACATGTACTTATGACTATTAGGTATTCTTACCGATTAAGCCCTTTTACTCGTTTTCACTTAAAACCGAGTAGCACAAGTTGTCTAACATAATTTAAAACCTCATATTCTATCAGAAAACACCAAAATACACAAATTTCACCTATGGGTATTTTTCCAAATATGAATCCTAGGTTGACTTATTGTTAGCATAAGCTAAATCGAGCTACCGGGATTCCAAAAACGTAAAGAGCATTAAAAACGGGGCTTGGAATCACTTACTATGGAGCTTGGAAGCTTGAAACAAACCCTAGCTATGGAGAACCCTTGAAATTTCGGCCTAATGAAGAAGATAGACAAAAATTGGCTTTTAATTTTGTTTTTAATTCATTTTAATAACTAAATGACCAAAATGCCCTTAATTAAAAACTATGGTGTTTTATCTTCCTTTAGGTATTTTTGTCTAAACTAGTATAATGGTCTAATTACTATCCAAGGACCTCCACTTTAAAAACCCATTACTCACAAGTACTTAATACCTTTGTGAACTAGAACACACATTTTACAACTTTTGCAATTTAGTCCTAAATATCAAATTGGACCCTCTATCGATAAAATTTCTAAACGAAATTTTCACACAATCATGAAATCATGCCATAGACCTTAAAATGATAATAAAATAAATTTTTCTACCTCAGATTTGTGGTCACGAAACCACTATTCTGATTAGGCCCTAATTCGGGATATTACAACTCTCTCCCCTTTAAGGATTTTCGTCCTCGAAAATCTTACCGGTAAACAGGTGTGGGTATTGATTTCTCATAGTTTCCTCAAGTTCCCATGTAGTCTCTTCTACCCCGTGCTTTTGCCACAGTACTTTCACGAGAGCGACATTTTTATTTCTTAGTTGTTTGACCTCTCCAGCTAAAATCTTAATCGGTTCTTCTTCGTAAGATATCTGGTCGTAGCTCAATTTCTGTCAGTGAAATTATATGTGAAGGATCCGAACGATATCGACGTAGCATAGGTACGTGGAACACATCATGTATCTTCTGTAATTCAGATGGCAATGCTAGCCAATAAGCTACTGGTCCAACTTTTTCAATTATTTCATACAGTCCAATAAAACTCGGACTCAACTTGCCTTTTCGTCCAAATCTAAGAACTTTCTTCCATGGAGACACTTTTAAAAATACCTTATCACCAACTTGAAATTCGATTTCCTTTCATTTCAAATCCGCATAAGATTTTTGTCTATCCGATGCAGCTTTCAAACAATCTTGAATCACTTTCACTTTTTCTTCGGTTTCTTTTATTAGATCAACTCCATAAATCTGATTTTCCTTGAGTTCAGTCCAATACAATGGTGTCCAACATTTACGACCATACAATGCTTCATAAGGTGCCATCTTCAAACTCGTCTGATAACTATTATTATAAGTAAATTCTACTAACGGTAAATACCTTTCCCAACTACCTTGAAATTCCAATACACAACATCTGAGCATGTCTTCAAGAATCTGAATCACTCTCTCTGACTGTCCATCAGTTTGTGGATGAAAGGCAGTACTGAAATTCAACTTCGTACCTAATGCCAACCGCGAAGTAAATCTCGGATCTCTATCTAAAATGATTGACAAAGGTATTCCATGAAGTCTAACAATCTCACTGATATACAATTCAGCGAACTTATTAGGAGAATAATCTGTACATACCAGAATAAAATGAGCCGGTTTAGTCAGTCTATCAATTATTACCCAGATGGCATTTTTCTTCTCTGGAGTTAACGGCAACCCTGACACAAAATCCATAGTAATCCGAACCCATTTCCATTTAGGAACCATGATAGGTTGGAGTAGTCCCGAAGGTACTTGATGTTCAGCTTTGACTTGTTGACAAATTAAGCACTTTGATACAAACTCGAAGATATCTCTTTTCATTCCACTCCACCAATACATTTTCGTGCTACCTGGGTGAACCACCAAACAACCATTATGTGCTTCATGCAAAATCTTTTGAATCAACTCATCATTTTTTGGTATACAAATCTGGTTTTTAAACATCAAGCAACCATCAGAACCGATTCTGAAATCTGATCCCGTATCAGCTTCACACTGCTTTCTCTTGGTTGCAAATCTTGGTCATTTTTCTAAGCTTCACAAATCTCTTGTAAAAACATCGGTCTTGCTCTTAACTTTGCTAGAACCGAACCATCATCTATTACCTTTAACTGAGTATTCATAGCTCTCAAAGCAAATAGCAACTTTCTGCTCAAAGCATCGGCAACCACATTCGCTTTTCCCGGATGGTAGTCAATAACAAGCTCGTAATCTTTCAATAACTCCAACCATTTTCGCTGTCTCAAATTCAAGTCTTTTTGTGACATCAAGTACTTAAGACTTTTATGGTCGGTATATACTCGACACTTTTGACCATACAGATAATGTCGCCTTCAAAGCAAACACTATAGCAGCCAATTCCAAATCATGAGTCGGATAATTCCTTTCGTGAGATTTTAATTGCCTCGAAGCATAAGCCACCACTTTTCCTTCTTGCATAAGTACACATCTTAAGCCATTTCGAGAAGCATCACTATACACCACAAATTCTTTACCTGATTCGGGTTGTACCAACACTGGTGCTTCAGTTAATAACTTTTTCAATTCTTCAAAACTCTATTGACATTCTTCCGTCCACTCAAATTTAACATCCTTTCGGAGTAGTCTATTCATAGGAGCAGCAATTATAGAAAATCCATTTACAAACCGCCGATAATACCTAGCTAGCCCCAAGAAACTTCTAACTTCGGTTACATTTTTTGGAGGTTTCCAATCAACAATGGCCGAAATTTTACTAGGATCAACCCGTATACCATCACCTGAAACAATGTGACCCACAAATCCAATTTCCCGAAGCTAAAATTCACTTTTACTAAACTTGGCATATAACTGCTTATTTATCAAAGTTTTCAAAACTATCTTCAAGTGTTCAGCATGCGCAGTCTCATCTTTCGAATATATTAAGATGTCATCTATAAATACCACAACAAATTTGTCCAAGTATGGCTGAAATATGCGATTCATCAAATCCATAAACACAGCAGGAGCATTTGTTAACCTGAATGGCATGACTAAAAATTTATAATGACCGTACCTTTTTCTAAAAGCTGTTTTAGGTATATCCGACTCTTTTACTCACAGCTGGTAGTATCCAGATCTCAAGTCAATCTTTGAAAACCATGTTGCTCCTTTTAGCTGATTAAGCAAATCATCAATCCTCGGTAACGGATACTTGTTCTTGTCACCTTGTTTAATTGTTGATAGTCAACACACAATCTCATAGAACCATCCTTTCTCAAATATCTCTGAGCCGACATCGAAGAAATCACACTAGATAATGCCTCTGATTTGCCTGATTCAACCCGTAGAATTTTACCAGTTTCACACTTTAATTCTATAGCCTTTTCTTTGGAATTTACTATAGCATCATGCAATGTCAACCAATCCATACCCAAAATAACATCAAATTCATCAAACGGCAACAACATCAAGTTGGCCGGAAAGTAATGACCCCGAATCATTAAAGGGCATTTTTCTTGCATACTTTATCAACTATCACACATTTGCCTAATGGATTCGACACTCTGATCATAAATTTTGTGTACTCAACAGGTATATTCATACTAGATACCAATTTCATGCACACATATGAATGAGTAGAACCGGGATCAATGAAAGCATTAACATTAACATCATAAAGATAAAATATACCAGTAATCACGTCAGGTGATGAAGCATCTTCACGTGCCTTTATGGCATAAGTTCTAGCTGGAGCCCTTGCTTCAGGTTTAGCGACTGAATCTTTGACTACATTCTTGATGCTTGCTTCATTTCCAGCTTTTCTCGAATATCTTCCCCTCGAGTCTGCACCACTAGCTTTTACACTCTGAAATTTTTCTTTCTCAACTCTCTCTGGGCAGTCTCTAATAAAATGATCCGGAGAACCACACCGAAAACATTCATTCGCTCTACATGGGCCAAAGTGATTTCTACCACACCGCTGGCACTCAGGCTTAACAAATCTCGAATTCCCACACTAGCCATGGAAGTACTTTGAGATTTAAGACCCACATTTTGCTTCTTAGAATTTCCATATGATTGTCCAGCCGAAACCTGAGAACGAGGATTCATATTTCTAGATTTTCTAGATTGCTGTGAGAATGAACTACTCGTCCATCTTTCCTTCCAATTTCTAGTCTCAGCCTCTACTTTTTTCTTCTCTTTGAGTAGTTCTTCAGCCTTAGAAGCTCGATCAACAAGTACTACCATTTCTTTTAATTCGAGAATCCTTCAACAATGATATAGTACATTTCAAGCATTCCTCAAGTGTACAAGACAATTTATCAAATACCCGAATAGAATTCTTAAGCCAAAACTCTGCTTTCTTGGCATCATCATCAACATTTGCCCTGAATTCTTCAGCCCTTGCTTACAGATTCTGTCAACTGGAGTTCTGTGAAATTTCATCAAATCTACACCTTAAGGCTTAGGGGGTACAGGTTGATGAATCGGGGGAGGTGGGGGAGGTTGTGCATTCAGGTTCGTACGAACGAACTCAGTATACCAGGCATTCATCATCTGGAGAAAGGCTTCCCGTGTGACAGCCCTAAATTGACCCTAGTCGGGAAGTGGTTTCGGGACCACAAAACCGAGTTATGAAAATAATTAATTGTTATATTCTATGCTTATTATGTGTGTACATGCATATGTGGAAATTTCATTCCCTAATTTTGCCAATTGTATGAGGAATTATTAAATAGGGATCAACATGAGACATGGTGAAATGTGATAGGCTAATTTTAAAGGGCTTATTAGTGCATGTCAACACAAAGGTGGACTTGCATGTCAAATTTGCCCAATTCCCTTATAGTGGCCGGCCAAGATGGATTGATGATGGGCAATTTAATTGTTGAATTAGATATTATAATAGGAAATTGGGTTATTGGAGACATAATGAATAATAGGAAGAATGGGAAGAAAACAAAGTCTTAACTTTGTTCTTCTTAGCCGAACCAAAAGGGAGAGAAAGGGGAGCAAACATTCGGCCATTGAAACCTAAGGAAGGTTAGTAAATCAAGTTAGATTTTTTTTAAATTCTAGTTTGTTTTAGGTTACTCATCATGCTACTTACTTAGCCCATGCCAAAACTTTGAATTTGGATGGTTGAATTGAACATTCGGTTATGGTAGATAAGGAAGGAATTTGATTTTTATCTTTAAGTTTTGATGAAGAAATTGTTGATGAAAGAAGTTGATCTTGTTAAAAACTATAATTTCTAATACTCATATGTGTAATAGCCGAACCTAGACTTTGCTTAATGTCTTGAGCAAATGCCGATTGGGTGTTTTGAAATGGATAAATTAGGTGCTTGATTTCCTAAAGGTTCGGCATAGTACATGATATTTTTGTTAGTATGCTTTCGAAGAATTTGAGTAGTGTTATGTATAAGTAAGATTATTACGTACGGTCTTGGCGGTATATATGTACAATTGATCTATTTAGCTAATAATATCTAGGGTGATAAATAATTAAATAATATGTATACAAAGAATGTGTGAAAGAGTGAATTGCCAATAATCTCTTTAGGACAGCAGCAGTAAAGTGATTTTGGAAAAATCACTATAAATTGTGGGAGTTGAGTTAGAAGCTGAGTGAATTATGTCATTAAAGCTTGAAGAGTCTATTTTCTTACAAAAGAAACTATAAAAACAAAAGAGTTACCGATCTTGAGATATTTGAAGTATTGTGGGGCTGAGTCAAAATGACTGCTGGATTCCCTGTTCTGTTTTTAGAAAATCATTATAAATTGTACAAAAATGATTATAAGATAAAATTTATATGCTTAGACTCCTTAATGAGTCTAGTTTCAAATGAGATTAAATACAACACATTTGGAATTCTGTAAAGTGAGAAATTGGATTCGTAGTGAAGAGTGGTCAGAATAGTCAAACAGTGAAATAGGGGAAACTTTAAGAAAAATCTGGTATTGATTGGCCAAGCCTAAAATTCTGAAAATTTTATGGATGGAAGATATACGAGTCTATATTCAGGGAAAATTAACGGCAAGTGATTTGGAGTTTAGTAGCTCCAGTTATAAGTAATTTAGTAACTACTGCTCAGGAAAACAGCTCGTAGTGAATATGTGATTTTGTTGTAAACATTAATGAAAGTTTGCCGATGAATTATTTATTGATTAATATAAAGCTTGCTATAATCTATGTGTGTGAAAGTCGGATCAATATATATAATATTATTCTGAAAGTAATACTTGAATAGTCGATTAATGACTATTTTAAATTTTGTTGAACTTAAGCTCAAGAGCAAAGGGGAACTAGATCCGATAAAGGGAAGGAAAAAGTAATTGAATAGCCGTTGAAGTCGTTCGACGACATTTGAGGTAAGTCTTCGAGTAATGACCCTACTTGAATTATATTGAAATGAATAGTCATACTATGACGGATAGTCGAATGTGCTTAGAGACTATGTTATAAAGCCAATTGAAATTATGCTCTTTGTGTGCGGCTACTGAGCCGAAATTTGAAAGGTTTAATAAATGTTTTGTGTTTGAGCCTTAGTAACGAAGAAATGATATGGATGTGTTATGATTATTGATATATGTGTGCATGAGCATTGGAATATATCCGGGCTAAGACCCGAAGGCAATTATGCGAGTTAATATATCCGGGCTAAGACCCGAAGGCAATTATGCGAGTTAATATATCCGGGCTAAGACCCGAAGGCAATTATGCGAGATGATATATCCGGGCTAAGACCCGAAGGCAATTATGCGAGTTAATATGTCCGGGCTATGACCCGAAGGCAATTATGCGAGATGATATATCCGGGCTAAGACCCGAAGGCAATTATGCGAGTTAATATGTCCGGGCTATGACCCGAAGGCAATTATGCGAGATGATATATCCGGGCTAAGACCCGAAGGCAATTATGCAAGTTGATATGTCCGGGTTAAGACCCGAAGGCAAATGTGTTTGCGGTTGTATTCGGTTAAATACCGAAGAAACTTGGGTTTGAATGTGAGCGTTTTGTGCTGTAACTAATTCAATAAATATGCTCGACCAACCCGAACGATAAGGTATGTTGCATGTGCATTGGAAAAGTCGATTCGTTTTAAATAGTATTCGTGCGATCGGCTAACGAATTTTCGGCTTTTAGAAAGGTTGATACCTTGTGTATATATGTTGATGAAGTGTGAAGTAAGTAGGATTATGAGAATGTGTGTAAATAAAATGACTTAGTTAGCTATGTGAATGTAATACTGTAGTCAAAGCCGATTTCATTACTTGAGACTTACTAAGCTTAAAAATGCTTACCCGGTTGCTTTGGCTCTCTGTTTTATAGATTTTGTTCGTTAGCTATCGGAGTCGGGATCAGCGAAGTCGAAGTCATCTACACTATCAAGCTCTTTTGGTACTCTTTAGTTGAACTCTGGATATGGCATGTATAGGATTACCCCCTGTTGTTTAAGTTCTTTTGTGATGTATGTGTGTAAAGCCATGCGAAAATGGCTTGTAGATGTGGAGTATGGCATTAGACCATTTGTGTTTATGTATGTATATATATGGTTTCACGATGTGACTATGGATTGAAATGGAAGTGTTGGGCTAATGATCAGCCATTGGAATGGCTAAATATGATCACATGTGGACCTATGTATGGCAAAACCCTAGTTGGTCCATGGTAACCACAAAATAGGTAAAGTTTATCTTGAAAACAGATTTTGACAGCAACAGTGGTGTAGAATTGAAAAATCACATAAATTCGTAGGAGTGGAATTAAATAGTGAATAAATTATGTAATCGAACCTTGATGAATCTACTTTCATATGGAAGTAACGAAACAATTATAGGAACAGTACAGAAAGAGATATTCGGGTTCTTGTGGAACAGGGCCAGAACAGTTTCTGGATTCACTGTTCCGCCTTTTGAAATTCACTATAAATTGACCAGAGATAATTAGGGGTCATACCATATATGTATGGATTCCTCTCTGAGTCTAGTTTCCATAGAAACAAACGGCATTAGTATTGAAGCCCTGTGCAGAGAGATATCCCAGTCGTAATGGGAAAAGGTCAGGGTAGTCGACCCCTGTAACATGAGAGACTTTGACTAATAAACTGTACTAATTGGCCTGACCAAAAATTCTAGAAAAAAATATATAGGTGGGGACATGAGTTTAGTTTCAGGGAAAAATCACAAAACTGATTTTCGAGTTGTGAAACTCAAGATATGATTTTTGAAGCGACTAGTACTCAGACTGGGTAGTGTCTGGAAAAATTTTTAAAAGTCTGTCAACACCTCGTATTCGACTCCGGTGACGGTCTCGGGTTCGGGGCGTTACAATTGAGTGGTATCAGAGCTACGGTTTAGTCGATTCTAGGACTACCGTAATGTGTTGGGGTCTAGCTATACATGCCATTTTATGTGATTAATTGATAGTGTGGTGATTTCTGACATTGCAAATGTGTTTATTTATAGTAATGGATCCCGATCCCAACCGAGCGGTAGCTGATGATCTTGAGAGTGTAGCGCCTGCTCCCGCACAAGGGACAGCGCCGGTGGACTCTCAACCTAATGCGAGTAACCCGAACGATGAAGCTAGACAAGCTTTCTATAGCGTGATGAATGATTGGTTCAACCAATACATTCGAACTAATACGGCTGTTCCACAACCTCCATTCCTGACAAACACCACCCCCGCACCTACAATACCTCCGGTAACTGACCAAATAAGGTCAAATAAGCCCCCAGTTGACCGAATCCGAAAACATGGGGCTACTGAATTTAAAGCTACGGATAGCGACGATGCCGAGCAAGCTGAATTTTGGTTGGACAACACTATCCGGGTACTCGATGAGCTATCTTGTACACCCGATGGATGTCTAAAGTGTGCTATCTCCTTGCTACGTGATTCTGCCTACTATTGGTGGAGTACTCTGACTTCTGTTGTACCCCGGGAGCAAGTAACTTGGGAGTTTTTCCAAACTGAGTTTCGGAAAAAGTATATCAGTCAGAGATTTGTTGATCAAAAACGGAAGGAATTTCTTGAGCTTAAGCAAGGTTCTATGTCAGTTACTGATTACGAGCGAAAATTTGTTAGACTTAGTAGATACGCTCGGGAATGTGTTTCGTCCGAGGCTGTCATGTGTAAACGCTTCGAAGATGGGCTGAATGAAGATATAAAAATGTTCGTTGGCATTCTTGAAATACGAGAGTTCGTAGTACTTGTCGAGCGAGCTTGTAAAGCCGAAGAGCTTAGAAAGGAAAAACAAAAAGTTGATGTGGGAACCGGGGAGTTTCGTAAAAGATTCTCGGGAAAGTCTCTTCAACAGGCATCGAAGAAATTTCGAGATGATGTGGGCCGGTCTAAAAGCACTTCGGGCCTTTTTAGACGAGATCGTGATCGACCCCCTGTGGGTACACGAGGCACTTCAGTCGCCAGTGTTGGGAATGAACGTCGAGGCCGAACGGAATGTCGACATTGCGGTAAATGGCATTTGGGGAGTTGTAGATTCCATGACCGCTCCTGTTACAAGTGCGGATCAGTGGACCACTTCATTAAAGATTGCCCGAGGCTGTCCGAACAGAATGTAAATCAGAGTGGGAAACCGGGTGCTACCACTGCTCGAGGTAGACCATCTAGAAATATGGGCAATGCTAGTGGTGGTCAGAGAGGATCTAGAGATGCTACGACCAGATCCGAGGCTCGTGCACCTGCTAGAGCATATGCTATACGTGCCCGCGAGGATGCTTCTTCGCCTGATGTTATTACCGGTACTTTTACTCTCTTTGATACTAATGTAATTGCTTTGATTGACCCCGGTTCTACTCATTCTTACATATGTGAAACCTTAGCATCCAGTAAGACTTTACCCATTGAGTCTACTGAGTTTGTAATTCGGGTGTCAAATCCCTTGGGTCGTTATGTACTTGTCGACAAAGTGTGTAAGAAATGTCCCCTAGCAATTCGAGGTTCCTGTTTTCCAGCGGACTTGATGCTTTTGCCGTTTGATGAATTTGATGTTATCCTTGGGTTGGATTGGTTGACCGTGCATGATGCGATTGTGAATTGTAAGAGCAAGACTATTGATTTGAGGTGCGCAAATAACGAAGTAGTCCGAATTGAGTCCGCGGACTTGGAGGGGATACCAGCTGTAATATCAGCAATGTTGGCACAGAAATATGTGAGAAAAGGGTGCGAAGCATACCTTGCATATGTGCTTGATGACAAAGAATTAGAAAAGAAACCCGAATCTGTGCCGGTGGTTTGTGAATACCCGGATGTTTTTCCGGAAGAATTACCGGGTTTACCACCTGTTCGGGAGGTAGAGTTTGGTATTGAGCTTGTACCTGGGACTACGCCGATCTCGATAGCTCCGTATCGTATGGCACCAACCGAGTTAAAAGAGTTGAAAGCTCAGCTGCAAGAATTGACGGATAGAGGTTTCGCTCGGCCAAGTTTCTCACCTTGGGGTGCACCAGTATTGTTCGTGAAAAAGAAGGACGGAACCATGAGGTTGTGCATTGACTATCGTCAACTGAATAAAGGGACGATAAAGAATAAATACCCACTACCGCGTATCGATGATTTGTTTGATCAACTAAAGGGGGCCTCAGTGTTCTCAAAAATAGATTTGAGATCGGGTTATTATCAGTTGCGGATTCGAGATTCAGACGTACCCAAAACTGCTTTCAGAACGAGGTACGGTCACTACGAATTCTTAGTGATGCCGTTTGGGCTCACTAATGCCCCGGCAGTATTTATGGATTTGATGAATCGGATCTTCAGACCATATTTGGATCGGTTCGTAGTTGTGTTCATTGATGACATCTTGGTCTATTCAAGAGATGAGACCGAACATGCTGAGCACCTGAGACTAGTGTTGCAAATTTTACGGGATAAGCAGTTATATGCTAAGTTCAGTAAGTGTGAGTTCTGGTTAAGAGAGGTTAGCTTCTTGGGTCATGTGGTATCCGCGTCGGGTATTCGAGTTGACCCGAACAAAATTTCAGCCATACTTGACTGGAAACCTCCGAGAAATGTTACTGAAGTTCGGAGCTTTTTGGGGCTCGCCGGTTATTACCGACGATTTGTGAAAGGTTTCTCGATGATAGCCACACCAATGACGAAGCTACTTCAAAAGGATGTTAAGTTCGAGTGGACGGAGAAATGTCAGAAAAGTTTCGACCAACTGAAAACTCATTTGACTGAAGCTCCAATTTTGGTGCAACCCGAATCGGGTAAAGAGTTTGTCATCTATAGTGACGCATCCCTACTTGGGTTGGGTTGCGTATTGATGCAAGAAGGTCGAGTCGTGGCCTATGCGTCGAGACAATTGAAGCCACACGAGAGGAATTATCCGACCCATGATCTCGAACTAGCTGCCATCGTATTTGCTTTAAAAATATGGCGACATTATCTGTTTGGTGAGAAGTGCCATGTATTTTCGGACCACAAAAGTCTCAAATATTTGATGACTCAAAGAGACTTGAATCTGCGACAAAGACGTTGGCTTGAGTTGTTGAAAGATTACGAGCTTGTCATTGATTACCACCCGGGAAAGGCTAACGTGGTTGCGGACGCCTTAAGTCGGAAGTCATTGTTTGCTTTGCGAGCGATGAACGTGCATTTGTCTGTTCTACCAGACAATGTGTTAGTAGCTGAATTAAAAGCTAAACCATTATTGACTCACCAAATTCGTGAAGCTCAGAAAGTCGATGATGAATTGGTTGCAAAACGGACTAAGTGTTTTCCGAACGAGGGATCAGAGTTTCAAATTGATGACGATGATTGTTTGAGGTTCAGAAATCGGTTGTGTGTTCCAAGGAATTCGGAACTCATTTCAATGATTCTGAACGAAGCCCATTGTAGCCGAATGTCAATTCACCCGGGGAGTACGAAAATGTACAACGATTTGAAACGTCAATTTTGGTGGCATGGTATGAAACGGGACATCTCCGACTTTGTTTCGAGATGTTTAATATGTCAACAAGTGAAAGCGGAACATCAAGTGCCTTCAGGATTACTCCAGCCGATCATGATACCCGAGTGGAAATGGGATCGAGTCACAATGGACTTTGTGTCCGGACTGCCCTTGTCAGCAAGTAAGAAGGATGCGATATGGGTTGTTGTTGATAGACTGACTAAGTCGGCTCATTTCATCCCCGTACGTACGGATTTTTCATTGGATAAACTAGCTGAATTGTACGTTTATCAAATTGTGAGATTACACGGGGTACCTGTTTCTATCGTGTCGGATAGAGATCCGAGATTCACCTCACGATTTTGGAAGAAATTGCAAGAAGCTCTGGGTACCAAGCTGCATTTTAGCACTGCTTTTCACCCCCAAACCGATGGTCAATCCGAGCGGATAATTCAGATACTTGAGGATATGTTGAGATGTTGCATCCTCGAGTTCAGTAGTTCATGGGAACGGTACTTACCTTTGATTGAATTCGCTTACAACAATAGTTTTCAATCAAGTATTAAGATGGCACCTTACGAGGCTTTGTACGGTCGTAAATGCCGTACACCATTGTTTTGGACCGAGCTCGGTGAAAGTAAAATTTTCGGAGTTGATTTGATTAGAGATGCTGAACAGAAAGTAAAGGTAATCCGTGAAAGTCTGAAGATAGCCACGGATCGTCAGAAGTCGTACGCAGATTTGAAACGAAAAGACATCGAGTATCAGGTGGGAGACAAAGTGTTCCTTAAGGTTTCACCTTGGAAAAAGATACTCAGGTTCGGCCGTAAGGGCAAGTTGAGCCCAAGATTCATCGGGCCGTACGAAATCTCCGAACGAGTTGGTCCGGTTGCGTATAGATTGATTTTGCCCCCAGAGCTTGAAAAGATTCATGACGTCTTTCATGTTTCGATGCTTCGACGCTATCGATCTGATCCATCGCATATAATTAGCCCATCAGAGGTTGAAATTCAAGTCGACATGAGCTATGAAGAAGAACCGATGCGTATCCTAGCTCGTGAAGTGAAGGAGTTGCGAAACAAAAGAGTTCCGCTAGTAAAGGTGTTATGGCTCAAACACGGGGTCGAGGAAGCTACTTGGGAGACCGAGAGCTCGATGAAAGAACGATACCCAAACCTATTTACCGGTAAGTTTTTCGGGGACGAAAATTTCCTAAGTGGGGGAGAGTTGTGACAGCCCTAAATTGACCCTAGTCGGGAAGTGGTTTCGGGACCACAAAACCGAGTTATGAAAATAATTAATTGTTATATTCTATGCTTATTATGTGTGTACATGCATATGTGGAAATTTCATTCCCTAATTTTGCCAATTGTATGAGGAATTATTAAATAGGGATCAACATGAGACATGGTGAAATGTGATAGGCTAATTTTAAAGGGCTTATTAGTGCATGTCAACACAAAGGTGGACTTGCATGTCAAATTTGCCCAATTCCCTTATAGTGGCCGGCCAAGATGGATTGATGATGGGCAATTTAATTGTTGAATTAGATATTATAATAGGAAATTGGGTTATTGGAGACATAATGAATAATAGGAAGAATGGGAAGAAAACAAAGTCTTAACTTTGTTCTTCTTAGCCGAACCAAAAGGGAGAGAAAGGGGAGCAAACATTCGGCCATTGAAACCTAAGGAAGGTTAGTAAATCAAGTTAGATTTTTTTTAAATTCTAGTTTGTTTTAGGTTACTCATCATGCTACTTACTTAGCCCATGCCAAAACTTTGAATTTGGATGGTTGAATTGAACATTCGGTTATGGTAGATAAGGAAGGAATTTGATTTTTATCTTTAAGTTTTGATGAAGAAATTGTTGATGAAAGAAGTTGATCTTGTTAAAAACTATAATTTCTAATACTCATATGTGTAATAGCCGAACCTAGACTTTGCTTAATGTCTTGAGCAAATGCCGATTGGGTGTTTTGAAATGGATAAATTAGGTGCTTGATTTCCTAAAGGTTCGGCATAGTACATGATATTTTTGTTAGTATGCTTTCGAAGAATTTGAGTAGTGTTATGTATAAGTAAGATTATTACGTACGGTCTTGGCGGTATATATGTACAATTGATCTATTTAGCTAATAATATCTAGGGTGATAAATAATTAAATAATATGTATACAAAGAATGTGTGAAAGAGTGAATTGCCAATAATCTCTTTAGGACAGCAGCAGTAAAGTGATTTTGGAAAAATCACTATAAATTGTGGGAGTTGAGTTAGAAGCTGAGTGAATTATGTCATTAAAGCTTGAAGAGTCTATTTTCTTACAAAAGAAACTATAAAAACAAAAGAGTTACCGATCTTGAGATATTTGAAGTATTGTGGGGCTGAGTCAAAATGACTGCTGGATTCCCTGTTCTGTTTTTAGAAAATCATTATAAATTGTACAAAAATGATTATAAGATAAAATTTATATGCTTAGACTCCTTAATGAGTCTAGTTTCAAATGAGATTAAATACAACACATTTGGAATTCTGTAAAGTGAGAAATTGGATTCGTAGTGAAGAGTGGTCAGAATAGTCAAACAGTGAAATAGGGGAAACTTTAAGAAAAATCTGGTATTGATTGGCCAAGCCTAAAATTCTGAAAATTTTATGGATGGAAGATATACGAGTCTATATTCAGGGAAAATTAACGGCAAGTGATTTGGAGTTTAGTAGCTCCAGTTATAAGTAATTTAGTAACTACTGCTCAGGAAAACAGCTCGTAGTGAATATGTGATTTTGTTGTAAACATTAATGAAAGTTTGCCGATGAATTATTTATTGATTAATATAAAGCTTGCTATAATCTATGTGTGTGAAAGTCGGATCAATATATATAATATTATTCTGAAAGTAATACTTGAATAGTCGATTAATGACTATTTTAAATTTTGTTGAACTTAAGCTCAAGAGCAAAGGGGAACTAGATCCGATAAAGGGAAGGAAAAAGTAATTGAATAGCCGTTGAAGTCGTTCGACGACATTTGAGGTAAGTCTTCGAGTAATGACCCTACTTGAATTATATTGAAATGAATAGTCATACTATGACGGATAGTCGAATGTGCTTAGAGACTATGTTATAAAGCCAATTGAAATTATGCTCTTTGTGTGCGGCTACTGAGCCGAAATTTGAAAGGTTTAATAAATGTTTTGTGTTTGAGCCTTAGTAACGAAGAAATGATATGGATGTGTTATGATTATTGATATATGTGTGCATGAGCATTGGAATATATCCGGGCTAAGACCCGAAGGCAATTATGCGAGTTAATATATCCGGGCTAAGACCCGAAGGCAATTATGCGAGTTAATATATCCGGGCTAAGACCCGAAGGCAATTATGCGAGATGATATATCCGGGCTAAGACCCGAAGGCAATTATGCGAGTTAATATGTCCGGGCTATGACCCGAAGGCAATTATGCGAGATGATATATCCGGGCTAAGACCCGAAGGCAATTATGCGAGTTAATATGTCCGGGCTATGACCCGAAGGCAATTATGCGAGATGATATATCCGGGCTAAGACCCGAAGGCAATTATGCAAGTTGATATGTCCGGGTTAAGACCCGAAGGCAAATGTGTTTGCGGTTGTATTCGGTTAAATACCGAAGAAACTTGGGTTTGAATGTGAGCGTTTTGTGCTGTAACTAATTCAATAAATATGCTCGACCAACCCGAACGATAAGGTATGTTGCATGTGCATTGGAAAAGTCGATTCGTTTTAAATAGTATTCGTGCGATCGGCTAACGAATTTTCGGCTTTTAGAAAGGTTGATACCTTGTGTATATATGTTGATGAAGTGTGAAGTAAGTAGGATTATGAGAATGTGTGTAAATAAAATGACTTAGTTAGCTATGTGAATGTAATACTGTAGTCAAAGCCGATTTCATTACTTGAGACTTACTAAGCTTAAAAATGCTTACCCGGTTGCTTTGGCTCTCTGTTTTATAGATTTTGTTCGTTAGCTACGGAGTCGGGATCAGCGAAGTCGAAGTCATCTACACTATCAAGCTCTTTTGGTACTCTTTAGTTGAACTCTGGATATGGCATGTATAGGATTACCCCCTGTTGTTTAAGTTCTTTTGTGATGTATGTGTGTAAAGCCATGCGAAAATGGCTTGTAGATGTGGAGTATGGCATTAGACCATTTGTGTTTATGTATGTATATATATGGTTTCACGATGTGACTATGGATTGAAATGGAAGTGTTGGGCTAATGATCAGCCATTGGAATGGCTAAATATGATCACATGTGGACCTATGTATGGCAAAACCCTAGTTGGTCCATGGTAACCACAAAATAGGTAAAGTTTATCTTGAAAACAGATTTTGACAGCAACAGTGGTGTAGAATTGAAAAATCACATAAATTCGTAGGAGTGGAATTAAATAGTGAATAAATTATGTAATCGAACCTTGATGAATCTACTTTCATATGGAAGTAACGAAACAATTATAGGAACAGTACAGAAAGAGATATTCGGGTTCTTGTGGAACAGGGCCAGAACAGTTTCTGGATTCACTGTTCCGCCTTTTGAAATTCACTATAAATTGACCAGAGATAATTAGGGGTCATACCATATATGTATGGATTCCTCTCTGAGTCTAGTTTCCATAGAAACAAACGGCATTAGTATTGAAGCCCTGTGCAGAGAGATATCCCAGTCGTAATGGGAAAAGGTCAGGGTAGTCGACCCCTGTAACATGAGAGACTTTGACTAATAAACTGTACTAATTGGCCGACCAAAAATTCTAGAAAAAAATATATAGGTGGGGACATGAGTTAGTTTCAGGGAAAAATCACAAAACTGATTTTCGAGTTGTGAAACTCAAGATATGATTTTTGAAGCGACTAGTACTCAGACTGGGTAGTGTCTGGAAAATTTTTAAAAGTCTGTCAACACCTCGTATTCGACTCCGTGACGGTCTCGGTTCGGGCGTTACAATTGATGTATCAGAGCTACGTTTAGTCGATTCTAGACTACCGTAATGTGTTGGGGTCTAGCTATACATGCCATTTTATGTGATTAATTGATAGTGTGGTGATTTCTGACATTGCAATGTGTTATTTATAGTAATGGATCCCGATCCACCGAGCGGTAGCTGATGATCTGAGAGTGTAGCGCTGCTCCGCACAGGACGCGCGGTGACTCTCACCTAATGCGAGTAACCCGAAGATGAAGCTAGACAAGCTTCTATAGCGTGATGAATGATTGGTTCAACCAATACATTCGAACTAATACGGCTGTTCCACAACCTCCATTCCTGACAAACACCACCCCCGCACCTACAATACCTCCGGTAACTGACCAAATAAGGTCAAATAAGCCCCCAGTTGACCGAATCCGAAAACATGGGGCTACTGAATTTAAAGCTACGGATAGCGACGATGCCGAGCAAGCTGAATTTTGGTTGGACAACACTATCCGGGTACTCGATGAGCTATCTTGTACACCCGATGGATGTCTAAAGTGTGCTATCTCCTTGCTACGTGATTCTGCCTACTATTGGTGGAGTACTCTGACTTCTGTTGTACCCCGGGAGCAAGTAACTTGGGAGTTTTTCCAAACTGAGTTTCGGAAAAAGTATATCAGTCAGAGATTTGTTGATCAAAAACGGAAGAAATTTCTTGAGCTTAAGCAAGGTTCTATGTCAGTTACTGATTACGAGCGAAAATTTGTTAGACTTAGTAGATACGCTCGGGAATGTGTTTCGTCCGAGGCTGTCATGTGTAAACGCTTCGAAGATGGGCTGAATGAAGATATAAAAATGTTCGTTGGCATTCTTGAAATACGAGAGTTCGTAGTACTTGTCGAGCGAGCTTGTAAAGCCGAAGAGCTTAGAAAGGAAAAACAAAAAGTTGATGTGGGAACCGGGGAGTTTCGTAAAAGATTCTCGGGAAAGTCTCTTCA